>NC_034591.1:96732856-96766232 GCF_900095145.1 Mus pahari | reverse complement strand
TCTAGTGCTTTCTGCCCTCAATATATCTAATTGGAGCCTGTCCTTCCTATAATCCCAGTTGATTCAGGACTTCTCAGAGTCCAGATTTCTCTGTGATTCTTTGATTGTGGGCTCCTGTGAACCTGAGATTCTGGGTGTGGCAGAGTTCTTGGCAGTCAAGCTCCTCTGAGACACTCAAATACTAGTGTGACCCAGCTCCTGTTATTCTGGAATCCTGTTGTCCTAAAATCCTGTGCGTGTTACAGTGTATGGAAGTGGTGTCTCCTTTGATGACCATGGAGTCATCTGGTCTGTTTTAAACTAAGGTAAACGTGAACTAATTAAAAGGAACCTGAGCCTCTGGTCAGGAAAGTCTATGGTGTCCTTGTTCCTGCTGTCACAGGCCTGTCACTATTGGATTGGAGCAGCTGTTGTGTTTCACTCACCAGTGATCCTAATATCACTTGGGCAGTCCGCTAGGGACCGTTGGAGGTGTCCAGTGAATCTGGGCCCTAGGTGACCCGGTGCTGGTGCAGGCCAGAAGGGGCTTGTGCCCCTTGTCAGACTGGTTCTCTGCTACCCTAGTGCTGTCTCAGGTCCCCTGCACAATTGGATTGGAGCAGATGTTGTGCTCCACTCACCAGTGATCCCAAAATCGAGTGGGCAGTCCTCTAGGGATCGTGGGGGTGTCTGCCCACTCCACACCCTAGGTGACCCGGACCTAGTGCAGACTGGAAGGGATTTGCTGATTTGTGAAGTTTTAGAGGTAAGCTTAAGGACTCAGCAAGGCCCTTCAGGATTTTGATTTAAGATTCTGTGGTTCTGGTTAACTGGGACTGAATAATCAGCTGTGAGTCACAAGACAGCAGAGCTACTGTCGTGAATACTCAACTCTGTTGGAATATTCAATGCTGGTTGGTGGAGCTGAGAATTTAGTGGTGCTTAAGAAGAGATAAGTATCAGAGAGGTGAAATCTTGGACGTGTTTCCTAAGAGTCAGCACACAGAAGCTCTGTTCCTGAGGTGATCACATTTGTACCTCATGTTGGTAGTCAGACTTGGTGTAAGAGTCATCTAGGTTATACTTGTTTGAAGGAATGGAAAGTGCCATGGAGAGCACACACAGCTTGGCTCTGTAAGAAACCAGGAGAGGCCATTGGTGAAGATGCAGCCTCAGTAGCAGTTGAAGGCCCAGGACTGAAGGGGTCATGTAAAGAAGTTGAAGCTTGGTCTAATGAAAAAAAGCCTATGAGAAGCTATTGGTAAAAGTGCAGCCCAGTTGCAACAAAGGAATTCAGCATTTTTGAAGACTCCATTACCATGGGATTATTATCAGTTATAGCAGAAGCAGTGGAATAAAGCCAGGCAGAGCCTGGAGCACAGGCTGTGTGTGCTACAGAGGAAAGAGCTGGAAAAGTAACCCAAACTCTTTGGAGCAATCTGGAAGATCCTGAGTAGATGGATCGCAACCATTGAACACTTGAAGTTTGATTTTGCTTTGCTTTGATTGTGACTTATACCGTGATTTTTCCCTTTACAAGGAAAAATGATGTTTTTTTTAATTTTGTTGGAGCCCACAATTAATAGATGTTGAATTAAGAAAATACTTTAGATTTAAAGTAAAATGGCCAGTTTAATGGTACTGAAACTTTAATATGTTTCAATTTGTAAAGACTTTTGGATTTAGAATGTTTATAATGTAAGGTGTTAGGGATGAATACGGGGGAAAAATGGTTTTGGTTTAATAGTGATGTATTTGTGTGTCAAGCTAATAAGGAGTCAGTTGTACTGGCTGATTTTGTGCTATTTTGACATAAGCTAGAGTCATCGGAGAGGAAGGAGCTTCAGTTGAAGAAATGCTTCCATAAGATCCAGCTATAAGACATTTTTTCAATTAGTGTTCAATGGGAGGAAGGCCCATCCTGTTGTGGGTAGTCTTGGGTTTTATTAGCAAGTAGACTAAGAAGATAAGTCGAGAAAGCAATTCTCCTCCACGGCCTCTGCATCAACTCCTGCCTCCAGGTTCTTGCCCTGTCTGAGTTCCTGTCCTGATTTCCTTCAATAATGAACTGCAATATGGAAGTGTAAGCCAAGTAAATCCTTTGTTCTCCAACTTCCATTTTGGTAATGGTGCATTGTTGAAGCAACAAAAACCCCCAATAAGACACTAACTAATATCTGATTGAGTTGAAGGTCTATGCCATGAGATCGAACCCATCCCTGACAGTTCTCAATTGGCCAATAATCTGATAACTGATAGGCCAGAGACCTAGAGGAAAACCAAATGGTATTGTTGAAGGAGAATGAAAGATTCCTGGGCCAACAAGATTCCTCAGCCAGCAATGATACTTGCAGTACAGCCCCGGACATCTGAGTTTGAAACTAGGCTCTAGTTGGATATGAGAAAACAGATTCCACAAAATATTTCCTCTGACCTTGACACACCAATCTGCAGTGACATCTGTGCCCACACGTAATAATAACACGTAATAATAACTGTTTAAAAGAGAATAATGATTATGGAGAGAATGCATAGAGCTATTAATAGTTCTGTATAATAACATTAACACTGAGATTGGTGATTTCACTACCCAATATTGGCTGGCCTAAATTTCCACCAAAGTACTTAAGTTTTCATTCTTGAAACTGGTTGTATTTTTTACTTTAAAGTCTCTTTGTAACTGAAAACAGATATTTGTATATCTGTATGTGAATATACATGTATCTATCATCTGTCTGCAATCTGTCATGTATCTATCTATCTATCTATCTATCTATCGATCGATCGATCGATCTATCTATCTATCTATCTATCTATCTATCTATCTATCTCACTAGAGATAAATGTAAATTAAACACTACCATGTGGACTAGGGAGATGGTTCAGCAGTTAAGAGCATGTGCCATTCTTTTATATCAAAGGACATGTGTTTGGTTTCCAACATGGTAGTTAAGAGCCATCTGTAACTCCAGTTCCTGGGAATGTGATGATTGCTTCTGACCTCTTAAGGCACTGCACACACATGATGTACTGTTAGGGGGAGAGTTGCCAGTGGAGGCGAGAGAGGATGTTGGGGTCTCTCTCGCCTCCACTGGCAACTCTCCCCCTAACAATGTACTCACATACATCCAACCAAAATACACATACATGTAAAATAAATCTAAATGAAATTAAAACACTAGTAATAAACAGCAGAAAATGTGACAAAGACATCTTAGTTATTGTTATTATTGTGTCCAAGTGGAATTAAAAAAAATTATTTGGCTCACAGGTTCATGTAGTTTGTTATGGCAGAAGGCATAGTGGAAGATGGCTTCATGGTGGCAGGAGGTTGTAACTAGGACACAGTACTTCCTATCTTAGCAGAGCCAGTATAGGAAGTAGACATGAGGTAGCACTGGAAGACAAGACCTCAAGACCCACCTTCAGTTCTTTTAATGAGGTTCCTTCTGATTTCCCGCAACCTTTTGAGATAGCACCACTAGCTAGCACAAGCCTATGGGTTATGTCTAATTCAGACCACAACAAAAAATGTCTTTAAAAATTACATAGAGAAATGCAATAACATTCATTAATCAAATGTCTGTGAATATACGTGAAGCAGGTCAAATCAGTATGAGAAACACTTATATTCACTGTTCACAGCAGCAGCAAAAGTAATAAATATGTGTCTATCCAAGGATGGATGAATAAAACAGTGGAGAATGGAGCCTTTTTAAAAGAAAGAATTCTACCTAGATTTTACAGGTGAACTTGGGGAGAGAGGGGTACTGTGTTAAGTCAAAGAGCCAGGACCAAATGCATTATTACACTAATATGTGGAGTTAAAGCATACTAGTGACACAGAAGCAAGAACAGAATGCGTGTCATCAATGTCAAGGGAGTGGAATATCAGATGATTCTCAGTTACATTCCACTTTCCTCTGGGCTGTTCTGTTATCAGTTAGGTAAGAGGGCTGGGCTTCATAGTTCTATCCTACAACATCATGACAACAGTTAGCAACAATTACCTTTTTGCAAAAGTCAGGTAGAAATGTTCCAACTGCTAAAAATAGAAATCCAACTAGATTGTGCATATAAACTGTGTGTATAGATTGTGTGGGTGGGTCTATTGGTCAAATGACACAAAGCCTAGCTAGATTAGCGGAAATAATTTAGATATCCCATACACCACAGTGGCTACAACTAATAAAATTGCATTGTAAACTTGAAAACTATGCAAGAGTAGATGCTGTCTTTGTTAAATAACTAAATTATATTATGTAAGGCACAGGATGAAACATAAGCATATGTAAATTTTTTAAATGTACTTGTTTTAACTTTATGTGTGCGAGTCATAGCCTGAATTTACATATGTGCATTGCATACATGCTTGATACCCATGGAAGCCAGGAACATGGGAACCCTGGAACTAGAGTTACAGATGGTTGTGAGATGCCATATGAGTGCTAAGGATGAAATATAAATCCGCCAGAAGAGCAGCTAGTGTTCTTATCAGTTGAATGACCTCTTTTGCCTAAGATACATGGTTAATTTTTATTTGTTATTAAAAATAAAACAAAATAAATGACTTATATTTAAATTACCAGGTAGTGAGTGGCAGAATGGATTTGGAGCTTCCTGTGGTGCCCTACTGGTGCCGATTTTAAAATTTCATTTGGCTTGGCAGACCCCCAAAAGCCTCAACTGCACAGACTGTGTTGACTTGATCTGAGCCAAAACTCACAGTAAACAGGTTTTGCTCAGACAATGTGTTGACAGGAATCGGTAGCAATATTTCAAAATCACAACTGACTGAGCCAGTGATGCCAGTTATGGCAAATGCAAGGAGGAACAAAGCACTTAAAATGAGCATCAGAACATAATGTCCAGAAAAGGTATATAAAGCTCTGTAGTGTTCCAGAAGAATAGCAAAGAGATGTGTGTATACATGGTTCTGTGCATGCTTAGGAAGACCCATGAATTTCCTAACATTGCATGCCAGGTGTCCTTCAAACTCCCAGTCAGAAGTGAGCCTTATCGCAGTTTTAATCTGCAAGAATAGTAAAGATAATGCCCTGACACAGACATAGGACCTCTCTGAAGACAGGCATTTACAAAAAGATTCCCATGTAGCTCCATATGCAATAGAGAAATTCATGAATTGAGAAAATCCTTCACACTAGTTCAAAAATTTACTAAAGCAAACAAATGCTAGTGGCAAGTATTATCTAGCCCCTAAGGAACTGGTAATCTTAGTTTCTATAGTAGCCATATTATCTTGGTCTAATTTCTACCATTTGGGAAAAAAATCATGAGACATAATTATGAATCAGAAAGATACTATATATTCTCAGAATATATGTTAAAATAGGTGCCCATGGAAAATCTAGGTTTGTCCTTATTTTCAAGAATTTGTCCTGGCTGTTAAGTGCTCATTGCAAGGATCTGTAGCAATGGCTCAGCACATACTGATCTTGCAGAGGATCACAGCATTATTTTCATAACTCATATTGTGCAGCTCAAACCACATGAGATGCCAGCTGCAGGGCATTTGACATGCTCTTCTGGCCACCAGGAATACCCACACACATGTGTACACAAATAAATAGTGAAATACTTTTTTAAAAATAAAGGTAAATGAAACTGAAGGTAAGAACTAGTTACAAGTTCTACATTAGAGTATTATTAATGTGCTACTGGAGAGTATGAAAAATGTGCCTTTCAAATTGGAAAATTGTAAGAAAGTGAGAAATTTCAAAAAAAGTTAAAAATATGGAGAGTGACAATGACAGTCTTAGCCAATAAAAGGAATCATTCATAAGAAGGTGTCAGCCCTAGAGCTAGCCTGCCAGAAGAAAGTATCAGTAGTATTTTGGATAGATCCCATGTGCTTATTGAGTGTAGACAGCAGAAACTTTAAAAGGGAAGGAGGTATTAAACTAGCCTTAGATACATACAAGGAAAGACTTTTACACTAATACTTGCATAATGCAAATTGTTAATGTGAAAAATTAAGAAATGAGAAACAAAGGAATAGTAAGATTTTTACCCAAACACACCACTAAATAACGTGTGCATTTGTGTGTGGTACATTACTTTGTACACGTTACAATGTTAAAGCAAAGTGACTTGCTCAAACTGCCAATACCTAAACACAAACAGGAAATCTGGACCCCCCTCAATTAGATAAGTAGTCTCTTCATTCATGGTGTATAAGGAAGAATCCTCAGAGGCTGATTTCTTTTGAGAAAAAGGAGATCATCAAGACCATGTACATTCAGGGGCTGAAAAGATATTGTCAACCAAGCATCCACATCTACCATAATCATCCCTTAAAATCATTCTGAAATAAGCAAAACCCAAGTGAATTATTTTCTTATAAATATGAACTGCATAAATAAACAATAAATAAATACTTAGCAGAAATTGGGAACTTAATACTCTAAGTGGTATTCTATAGATAACACTGTGCAAAAACAAGCTATAGTGTAGATAATTATCTAAGAGAAAAGCTTATATGATTGAAATTAAGCTGTTACTAATCTCAAGTAGGGTGTTAAAATGAGTTCTCTAAGCAACCACTAAGAAAATAGAAGTAATAATAGTAACTATTTTAAGAGAAATAACAAAAAACTAAGATCATATTATAGAAATGTTTAATATTGACAATGTTAGCAATAGGGAAAAACAGAAATAAACTAAATTGTTAAATTGGCAAAAACTAGCCCCACTTCATGAGTAATCGAATTACTGTTTCATGGAATAAATATTTTAATAATGAGACAATATTTAGAACAGTGCAGTAGAAAATTAATCCAATTATATGCTACCAATTCATATTCAGAGATACAAATACTTTAAGAAATGAGGCTGAATAATTATGTCATTGAAATTGTTATCAAAAGATAGCTGAATTTTTTTCAAACAATATCAACAAGCTATAGTTTAAGGAAAACCACACTATTCATAAAGAATAACATATTATTAAGCCTAAAAGACTGTTAAAAGAGGGAGATACGGTGATAAGACTGTCTAAATATATCTGCACCTAACTATATGGAGTCCAACAAGCCTACAGCAAATATCAACAGAATCAAATCGAGAATAAACAATGTCATATCTTATGCAAGGACACTGACATTAGCATTTAATTGTAGATAGAGCAGAAAGAATATTAATATAGAAATAAGCCACTTAAAAGTTCTCTAACAAGTTAAATCTAGCACGCATCCTTAGCACACTCTACTCGCCATATGTGAAATACAAAATAGTTTCCAAAGTATTTACCTCAGATTTGTTATAAAATAAAGATTAGAGGAAGTAAGCAAAGTGGGATGTAAAGATAAAACAAGTTTATAGGACATTTTTCATATCTTAAAAGCAGTATTTACAGATGAAAATGAAGGCAAAAAAACAATTATCTACATTATTACACAGAGTAATTAGATGTTTTAAGAAGAGGTAGGGCAAAGCAATGAGCTAATATAGAGTACAGAAGAATAAGCACTGAGAACAGAAAATAAAAATTGACCAACAAAATTCAGATGTGACGCAGGAGCGCTGACTCAGTGAGTCAGTGTTCATACATACAGCCTAAAAAGCTGAGTGCCACTGCTAGGACCCATGCAGTGAAAGAAGAAGAGCTCCAGAAAAACAGACCATCATCTCATCCTTACACAAATGCATGCACACATGATAAAAACAACAGAGGGAAATTCTTGGAGAAGAGTAAGAATGTAGATAAGTTGAGCTTAGCATGACCAGGATAAAAGATGCAATTCTGAAATCACTCAAAATGAAAATGAAGGAAAAGATGTTATTATCAGCCTCACAAATCTAAGGTCAGAATAAAAATTATACAATAGCCTATTTTCATGGAGCTAGATAATTATATAATACATAAAGTAAAACATCTTGAAAAATATATTGAAGTTGTAAGACAAGAAGTTGTTAATTATAACCATTCAGAAAAGAAATCAAGACGTAACTGTTTTCCCTAAAGATGGTCGTAATGTGTTCTGGCTTCAAACATAGGAGCCTATAAGCACTGTACCCCTGAGGTGCACACTTGCCCCATGTAAAAAAAATTGGAAAGAAGAGAAAGAAAGTTTTAGTTCATACATCAAAGTTATATAAATCCATACATGGTCTTGTATCAAAATTACATATCATAAAAAGAGAAAAATACCACCACTACACACACACACACACACACACACACACACACACACACACAAACACCCAAAAGAGACACAGTTCTCAATATAACTTTTGCAATAAATTTCCATACTTAAAAATATTTATATGCCAAGGCCATTTGAGATTTGCCATATAAATTTAAAATTGGATTAATTTTGTCAGATAATATTAAAGTTAACAGAATAAAAGGGAGAGAAGCATGTGTTTGTACCAAGGTATATAGGATAATTATTTGACAAAATTCAATGGCTTTTAGAGCAAAATTTTTTAATAAACCATGAGAATGAAAGAGGTTTGTTACATTGATATTGAAGATCTTTAGAAGTCCACATCTGACTGTATAGCTAGTGTACAATTAACATAAAGAGATGAAACAACTCCCCACCCAAGATCAATAAAGAGGATCCACAGTTTCCAAATATATCTTGACTTATACTAGAGGTTTTACCCAAAGATATTTATCAGGAAAAATAAAAATAGTCACCAAGGTTTAAGATTGGATTATGCTTTGTAAGTATGTGTTCATAGACAACTTACATTGATTTTTAAGTTCTTTACATGCATGAAATATCAGAACTAAGCAATCAGTGTTGCAAGACTTCAGTATACAAAATTAACCAAGCATTGCTATATAAGAGCAACCAGCAATCCAAATATAAATTAAGAAAACATCTTTGCTTACAAAAACACAAATATGAAACATTTAAATAGTAATTACAGAAATGCCTTTAAGGCCCATTACTGAAAAATAAAAACATCTTTGAAAAAAATTAAGGAACATCTGCGTAAATGAAATACATCACACATTTGGATCCAGTGACCTAACACTGTTAAGAAGCCTATAATGGGGCTTAAAAGAAAGCTCAATGAGAAGTACTTTCCACTCAACCAACAAGACCTAACTTCAAATTCCATGAGTGACATAAAAACCAGTGACAGCAGCATTGTATAAGAGATTGTATAAGAGATTGTATAAGAGATAGGCATCCATCCATTCTAGATAGATTGATGAGCTTCAGTTCAATGAGGGGCTCTCCAAGAAAGAAATATGATAGAGAACAATGAAGGTCAATCAACACCAACCTCTGGCCTCTAGATGTTTGTAAGCACACAAAAAACATACCTGTGTACATAAACAAGTACAACACATACATATGCCTTTGAAATGCACAACACCAATAAAGAACCCCAATTTGCATTATTGAGTTTCATCTGTCTTGTTTCATAAAAATTGAGAGGCATGCTTTAAATATTATATTCCAGAGATCCTGTATAGCTAAAATATCTGAAAAAAGAAGGAAGTTGTAGGTTTTTTTCAAAGTTTCAAAATACATTGTCTTGGCTATATAGAGGTGTAGTTAGAATTCTCTATTTGTTGACAAACAGTAAAAGAGAATGCAATTCAAGTGATTTTTAAAGGAAGAAACCAAAATATATTTATTTTGGCAACCTATAACTCATGAAAATAAAATAGAATCAAATATATTGACTAATACACAGAAGATTCAAAGGAAGACATTACTTTTGAAAATGATCTATTGCATGATTCTGAAAAATATGTAGGAAACAGTATTGAATTCTCAGAAGAATACAAAATGTATCGATTAGCTGATACAAGGAACAACTTGAAAGGATTTCCCAGAATGCACAAAACAAAAGATGAAATACAAGGGAACAAATGCAAATGTATGGAGGCCGTAGGCTGACTATTTAAAATGAAGATTATTAGTGATTCTTTGAAAGGCATAAGAAGAAAGGGAATAGAAAAGGCACCTGCACTCAGAAGCAGCATGCTTTTTGAGTAGGTAGGCAAATTTTATCTTTTATAATTTTTAAAATTAATATGGTCTCAACAACATAATTCTAAAGACACTTTCACATGAACAAATAGAGCAAGAAAGCATTGTGTAGCTGTCCTGAAGGTATGTGAACAGGCACCTTCTGACTAGACACTGGTGACAGAACAAATCATTGTTTCCCTGAAGACCAGCTTGGTGCTCTAATGCTTGAGCTGAGGTTACTTACAGGAGCATGGGTGACAAAGTCAGCTAGATGTCTGCAGAACCTTTGCATCATAATGACTCATGAAAGTGACATCGTGGAGTTCCCTCAACCTGTGGAGAGCACTATGGGAGAGTGTGTTGTTCATAGGAGCTGTCATACTTTATGTAACGTTGGGCTGGGGACTTGTGGACTTTACAAGCTCTGATATCTGGGTATTCAGATATAAAATATGGAGAAGGTCATCCTAAAAGAGCCACAAGAACTGGAATTATCAAAGATAAAAATCATCTTCATACATTAACTGGTAAGGTACTGTCTCTTTCTGTTAAAGCTTCAATAGAAAAAAAGATAAGCAGCATTGACACTGGTGACTTAATTTTTACAAAATAAAACCATGTGATCATTTCTTGACAATTAAACAGCTTTAATGAAAGTGGTATGATAAATAGGGATCAAAAAAGAATGCTGAGAATTGGATCAAAGTTATTGCAAAGTTAAAAATGTTTTCTCAAAATACATACCAAGGGATGGAGAGAAGGGTGAGTGCTCTTAGAGAGCACGAAAGGTTTTGTGTTCAGCTCTCACGTTGGCACTTTCATATTGACATTCTCTTCCATAGTCATGTGTACAAATTTGTAAATACACACACACACATTTAAAAAATCTTTAACAACAAAAACAGTTGTCTTCTTGACAACCAAGAGAAAAAAGAAGAATCAATGTCTACAGATGCAAAACAAATTAGTAAAAAAAAAAATGTGACATGGAGACAGGGATTGAAGTTATATGTTTTTTAAGATTTTGTCAAAATTGTTTTCTCATGAGCTAGTTACAAACACCTTCCCTTTCTCATATTTACTATTTTTGTTTTTGTTTGTAATTCTTCTATCTTAAAAGAATTTCAACACACATGATATGCACTTACTGATAAGTCGATATTAGCCCAGAAATTTAGAATACCCAAGATACAATTTGCAAAACATATGAAACTAAAGAATAAGGAAGACCAAAGTGTGGATACTTCATTCCTTCTTAAAAGGGGGAACAAAATGCCCATAGAAAGAGTTACAGAGACAAAGTTTGGAGCTGACACTGAAGGAAGGACCATCCAGAGACTGTCCCATCTGGGGATCCATCACCTAAACAACCACCAAGCCCAGACACTATTGCATATGCCAACAAGAGCTTGCTGACAGGACACTAATATAGCTCTCACCTGTAAGGCTATGCCAGTATATTGCAAATACAGAAGTGGATGCTCACAGTCATCTATTGGGTGGAACACAGGGTCCCCAGTGAAGGAGATAAAGTACCCACGGAGCTGAAGGGGTCTTCAGCCCTATAGGAGTAACTACAATATGAACTAACAAATACCTCCAGAACTCATGTCTCTAGCTGCATATGTAGGAGGAGAGGCTCTTGGTCTTGTGAAGAGTCTATGCCCCAGAATTGGGGAATGCCAGGGCCAGGAAGCAGGAGTGGGTGGGTTGGGGACCAGGAGTAGGGGATTTTCGGCAAGAAAACTAGGAAAGGGGATAGCATTTGAAATGTAAATGAAGAAAATATATAATAAAAAAATGAAAAATAAAGATTTTCAATCAAGACCTGTTGTTTATGCTTTTTTTTTTTTTTCTGAGACAGGGTTTCTCTGTGTAGCCCTGGCTGTCCTGGAACTCACTTTGTAGACCAGGCTGGCCTCGAACTCAGAAATCTGCCTGCCTCTGCCTCCTAAGTGTTGGGATTAAAGGCGTGAACCACCACCGCCCAGCTAAGACCTGTTATTTATATATACAGAATTTTGGCATGTCAAATTTGTGTTAAACGTGTTCTAATTCTTTGTACCTCAAATCACAGAATATAAATTCTGGAATTATTGATAGGCTTATTGAGCTTATAGTAGACAGTGTTAAAAGTACAATTGTGTGGATCACAATTGCACATTAGCAAAGGCAATGTAACTGTCACCTCTCTCTGTCTGCCTCTCTGTCTCTCTCTCTCTTGCCCCTTGTGTGTTTGTGTGTTTGTGTGTATGTATGTTTGTGTGTGTGTGTGTGTGTGTATGTGTGTGTGTGTATTCATGCACACATTTCAGCATGTAATGTAAGCCTGGCTACACAGAAGAACTTCTTGGATGAAGAGGACACATAGCATAAACAATAACTTCATGAAGTCATTAGACCCCGATCTGTGGAATTCACTAAGAAAGTGGAAGACTTTTTAGAAACCTTGTTTTCAGGGTAGTTTGTTCAGAAACAATAATTTCTAAATAGATCAAATTTCTAATTATGATATGAGTTCTACTTAGATACATAATTGGTAAGAATGAACACAGTTCTAGCTGAGTCAATGGAAATTGAGATTAATGGGTTAATTAGATTTGACTTGATGTATTCTTTTGTCAAGGTTCTGGAAGAAGAGGCAGGTAGATGGATTGAAATGGAAATTGGAAAAGATGTTCTTTCTATGTGAGGTCATAAAAAAATAAGTGCTTTGTTAACGGGAACATTTGCAACCCACTTTAAGATGTTGATGATAAGCTATATCACAAAGCAATCAATAATTAAAACTCAGAGTAGTGAACCATTTTTATTCCCAGAGACTCTTTTCTGTGACATCAGCACTTCTAATTTACCGTCTCATGATGAAGACATGAGAGTTCTCTCTTGTGGTTTAATCTGGTTGGAATCAATGTCACGTGTAGTCCAGTGACCGTGGGCTAATTTGATGGTACACTGTGTATTGTTCTCCTACCAGTCTGAATCCCATAGTTTTTTCCTCAGCAGCAAACATTCATTTCCATCAAGCTCTTTCTTCAGCAGGGACTCTATATCCTCAAGAGAATCTCTACCAAGAAAGTAAATAATTGTTGAATTTTCTTCAGTTAGATGATATTTTAGTAAATAAATTTTAGAAAATGTTTTATAGGAGTCTTTGCTTTTGGGTGAGGTAAACCTGAGTTACTATAAGTCAATAATTACAAACTACAAACATCAAAATTTAGGAAAAGTCATTTGCCTTAAATAATTTAAAAGAATGAATTAACATTGTATCACTTACATATTTATAAAGGAAGGTGAGGTTTAGTTAGGTAAAGTTCCATGAGTAGTAATGTTTTATACTTATTGTTTAGATTAATATTGCAGTTGCATTAGAAGATATTGGTGAAATATCAAAAACTAATCATTAAATCAAGTGGTGATTTAATATTGAAGCCACTTAACTCAGTCCCTTACAGACATGGGAAGTGCAATGACTTCAGAGCGCTGTGACTTTGCTTCTGACAGCATAGCTAGCAGCATTCACAATAGTGCTTTCTCTTCTAAATGTGGGCCCTTAAGCCCACAGCACTTCCTATCACAACTCATAAAATATTTGAATAAGTTTTTCTATTAAAGCTAAAACTGTTTACATTGTATGAAATGATCTAGAACTTCTCAACAGACTAGGAACAATATGGAAAGAATAAAATGTAAAACAAGTCTGTCTCTCTTTCCCTGTATCTCTCTCTCTACCTCTCTCTGTCTCTGTCTCTCTGTCTCTTATCTCTCTGTCTTTCTGCCTCTTTGTCTCTGTCTCTCTGTCTCTCTCTGTATCTGTGTCTCTCTGTCTTTGTCTCTGTCTCATTGTCTCTTTCTCTGTCTCTCTGTCAAGCTCTTTATCTGTGTCTCTATGTCTTTGTCTCTGTTTCTCTGTCTTTCTGTCTCTTTCTCTATCTCTTTGTCTTTGGATCTCCATCTCCTTCTGTATCTGTGTGTCTCGCTCACCACTTTTGTATGTTGAATCCTCCCTCTTGCTCCATCTCAGTCTTAATGGACACACAATCATATGTTTAGAAAACCCACTGTATAATACAACAATGAAAACATCTTTTAGAAAATTCAACATAGGGCCCACATTTTATCTATCCACGTTATCCATTACTAAGACATATTGTAATTTTTAAAGACATTTTATCCATGAGTTACTGAACTACTAATTTCAGAGGAAAAGAGGAGAAACACAAACATCAAACAGGAACATGCTACCCCCAAATCCACCCTCATCCACACTGACTATGATATAACTAGACACAAGGGAATATATGGTTTTTAAGAAAGAATGTGCTTTCAGATGTGGAGTAAATCGAAGTTCCAGAGGCCAATGTTACACAGAGAGGTTTTTGTATTTTGTTTGTTTGTTTTCTTTTTCTTTCTTTCTTTCTTTGTTGGGTCCTCCCTCTAAACGGTGTCCTGCCTTTTATAGGCACGCTGGGGGTCGCGCAGCCAGAGTGCAGCAGACCAGCCGGAACACAGCGTCCTCGGATCGCCCACTGTCAACGCCCACTCGTCGCCCGGACCAACCACCAATGTCGTCACGCCTACTCGATTGGACCCGCCTTCTGGACACAGATCAGATGACCCTGCCTAGGGAATGGTTCAACCCCTAGCGGCTGGATTTCTGGTTTCAAACTGATGTAAAACATACCATTTCTAGGAGCCTGCTAACTCTGGTTCCCCCTTGCCTCCCCACCTCTCTGCCCACCTTCATCAGATCCTTGGATCCTAAAACATATAAGTTAACTTCACTTCAGTACCCATCTTCTCTGAACACTGAGTCCTCTGGGAAACACCTAGCTGCCTTGAGCAGCCTGATAGCCCATGCAGACCTCAATCCACCCACAACCTCCCTACCCACCTTAGCTCAGTGGAAGAAATACACTACACCACCATATTATTTAAAAACTTGCCAGATAACACAAATGCTGGGTGAAGAATTTCCTGCCCTAACCTTATCAGCTAGCCTATTTCAGCCATCCACCTGTGGCTGAGGCCATCCTTTCTGGTAGCTCTAGGATCTTACATAGTTTTTGTGTCCTTTGAAAGCCTAGTCCCAAAGACCTCCTCTTTCCCTGTGTTCATTTTCTACCCCCTTCCCTGGGACCCGAAAGTCCCACATTTTTCCTTTCCCCAGCAATTGACTTATGCCTCCTTTATTGACACAATCAATAATCAATTAGGGAAACAACACCTCCGTCTACAAAGAGTGCTGATTCTAAGGCTTAGAAATATTTTCAACAAAATCATAGAAGAAAACTTTTGCAGCTTAAAGAAAGAGCTGCCTAAAAACATACAAGAAGTTTATAGAACACCAATTAAACTAGGAAAGAACGTCCTCCCATCACAAAATAATTAAAACAAAATCTACAGAAGAAAGACAGGATATTAAAAGCATCAAGGGAAAAATGACAGGTAATATACAAAGGCAGACCTATCAGAATTACATCCCAATTCTCAACAGAGACTATAAAAGCCAGAAGGGCTTAGACTGATATCTTGCAACATCTAAGAAAAAACACAGATGCCAATCTAGACTAATATACCCAGCAAAACTCCCAATCACCATAAGTGGAGAAAACAGGATATTTCAAGACAAATCCAGTCTTACAAAAAGTACTAGAGGGAAAATTCCAACCCAAGGAGAATAACTGCATCCATGAAAACACAGGAAATAGGTAATTCCATAGTAGAAAAACAATGGTAGCACCTTTGTTTTGTCAACCTCCTCCCCTCCACAGGAGTAAACACACTAACACTAATGACATCGAAATAACAGGAGTTAACAGTCACTGGTCATTAATACCTCTCAGCATCAATGGACTCAATTTTCCAATAAAAAGATACAGGATAACAGAGTGCATTCCAAAACAGAATCTATCATTCTGCTGAATACAATAAACACACTTCAGCCATTAAGATATATATTACCTCAAAGTAAAGGGATGTAGGGAGGGAACAGGAGGTAGAGATGATGGGGAGGGGAATGGGGGCAGCTTTCAGGGTCAGGTGTGGGGAGGGACAGGAGAGATGGTCAGATGAACATGGGAATGAATGTTAATCTGCAACTGATGAGTGTGAAGAGGTGGAAGACATCTCTAAGATGTGGTAAGGACCCGGAATAAGGGAGATTCCCAAGAATCAATGGGAGTGACCTTAGCTGTGACTCACAGCATTGGAGATATGGAACCTGAAGAGTCTACCTCCTGTAGACAGGCAGGCAGGAAACCCAGTGGAACTATAGGAACACCAACCCACCCAGCAAACTTTCAACCCCAAATTTATCCTAATTTATTCTGTCTACAAGAAATGCAGGGATGGGGAATGGAGCAGAGGCTGAGGGAACAGCCAGCCAATAAACCAATAACAGGCCCAACTTCAGACCCAACCCATGGGTTCCTCACACTATTAATGATACTCTACTATGCTTGCTTAAGAAGTTTTACAGGGCTGTTCTCAGAGAAGCTCAACACTGCTGATGACTCAGACAGATGCAGATACTCACAGAGTGGATGGAGCTTGGGGATTCTTATGGAAGAATAGGGGCAAGGATTGTGGGCCCCAAAGAGAATACGAACTCTACAGGAAGACCAGCAGAAAGAACTAACCTGGACCCTTGGAGCGCTCAGAGACCGAAGCACCAACCAAACGGCTACATGGGCTAGAACTCGGCCTCTCCACACACATGTAACAGAGGTACAGCTTGATTTTCCGTGTGTCCTGAACAACTGTCTGTGGGATATATTCTTTTGGCTGGGGTGCCTTTTCTGACCTCAATGTGAAAGGATGAGCCTAGCCCTTCAAAGACATGATAGTCCTGCGTGAGGGGATAACTAGGGGACCACCCACATGTTCAGGGAAGGAGAGGAATAGGGGATGAGGGAAAGATTATTGGAGGGAATGATAGGAAGGGGGTACTGGGTGGGATGTAATGTGCATAAGTTAAAAAAATAAAATGAAAATGAAAAAACAAAAATATAAAACAAACCAAAAAAAAAAAAAACCAAACCAAAAACAAAACAAAATAAAACAAAACAAAACCTCACTTATATATTATTATAATTAAATTGGTTATTTTGTTTCATTTAATAATTCCAAACATCTTATAATATGGGAAGTTGTGAAATTTGAGAGTCAACTGTTACTTGCTCGAATGACTATTGTCTATGCAAATATGTAGTTCCCTAAAGAAGAAAATTTGTTTTAGTTTCATGAAAATAAGAAAATTGTTGAACAGATATCTCCACCCTAGAATCTTAACTTAAAAATCCTTATGTATTATTATCAAACATAAATCAATTTGCATACATTATAAGTATCATATTATATGCTATATACATACATACTTACACACATATACATGTCAAAATATATCTATTATAAAAATTAGTTATCTAAGGACTAATGCTATCATAATACTCATAAGGTAATCATAATACTATCTGCAGTGAAGGTGTTGATGGAAGGCAATGATAAAGTATGTTTGCCCTGAACTTCTCCCTAGGTGGATTTCTCAGGCATTGAGTTCTTGTCAGATTTCCTGCAGCAACTGTTCCCTTAGGCTCCTCCCCACACAGTCTATGAACAGCATCATTGATCCTGTGACCTATGGGCTCCTCTCAGCTCTCTGTGGCTTTCCTTCAACTGAGTGATGATCCAAGATGGTAATTGATTTGGAAAGGCTTCAGAGGATTGATCTTATCTTAGAATGACCAGAAAAGAAAGTCAGACAGTGTTGCTGGCAGCAGTAACTGACAAAATTGTTTTGAAAACATCACAGATTAAATAAAAAAAGAGAGAGAGAAAACTTTAGGCAACATTCTAAACTTTCCAAAACTGCCTTCTTGCATCCACTTATCATATTTTTTGTTCTGATTCGACACACTTACTCTCCCATTTCCAATTCCCATCCCAACTATGGGAACAAGTTGTTAGAAAGGAGTATCAAAAATGTCTTATTTGAAATAGAACAGAAAATTTTGCCACACCAGGAATTAATGCTTTTATGTCTCGAGACTGATTTCATTAACAGAAACATGTAAAACTTCACATGGCCTAATGCTAAGTTGTACTTTATATCTTCTTGTTTAAACCAGAAATGTTTAGAGCCTAGAGAGAGGATTGCGCTGCAGAGAACACTGGGTACTCTTCCAAAAGATGAGGTTTGGGTCCAAGCATCTATACAGCAACATAAAACAATCTAACACTTCACTTCTAGGTGGTGTAACACCTTCTTTAATGCCCGAAAGCAGTAAATATTCATGTGGCACATAGATATAGATTCTAGTAAAAGATCCTCCACAGATAAATATAATAATATAATTTAAAAAAGTATTTAGGTGACATTGGTATTTTTCTTGGAAGTATGAAATTCTAAATTTGTAAAATCCAACCTAACAAACAAACAAACAAACAAACACCCCACACAAACAAACAAAAAAACAAAGAAAGAAAAGAACCCAAAACAATTTTGAAAATGTAGAATTGAAATCAAGAGATAATAACTTGGCATAATTTGTAAATTCAGAGAGCCAAGATGGAGAGAAAGCCAGGAGTCCTCACACCAGGCTTATTTCAGAAAAAAAAAAAAAAAAAAAAAAAAAGGAGCTACTTCAAGTAGGAATCTAAGTATCAAACAATTGTGTGGTCAAAGGGGCAGAGTAGATGTGGCAGAGTATTAGACATGGTGCTTTGTAGCCCAGGATAGCTGTGATCTACAGCTGTGAATGAGTTTGGATGTCTCATTTACTTGTTTTTATTCCTTTTGTGTGATCCACCACACCAAGTTTTGACAATGCTTTTAACCCTTACATTTCACTTAAGAAATACTTTTCCTATTCAGTTTGTGCCTATCAAGGATCCAGGAAAGATAAGACAGACTTAAATTCCCAGGAGTATCATTGAGTTCAGTTACCTAGTACATGGCATACAATCAATGGAGTTTTCTGTCCAATGAAAAGGGAAAGTAGGTTTGTTTTTTGTTTTTCTTTCCCAAGAAATTTCAAACTTCATCCTTCCAAGGTAAGCATGTATCTGTGGATTTACTCATCGTCAATATTTGTATGTAATGTTATGCTTTTCCTTCTTTTGTGCCACTAATTATGAGGGCGACTTGTTCAGTTAGTGATATAGAAGGACAGCAGGACTCGAAATGACAAAGCAAAGAATACCTTACACAGATTGAGTTATTAAGCATGTCTAGTGAAAGAGTCAATGACTGTGATTTAACTCATTTGTGAAAGAGATTATCGACACCTAGAGAAAGTGAGGACTAACATAACCCTGCAACCTTGGGGAGGGATAAAGTCCTCAAAGCAAGTTCAACCCAATTCTCTAGGGAGGAATTCAATATTCTTCATTGACTCATCACATCACACAGAGAGAATGCAGCCAAAAGTATTTAATATGGCTCAGAAGCATATTTATAACAGACAGATGGTCTTTATAGGCCCAAAGTAGTTCAATTGTTTATGAACAATATTGACACATTTTCTTTTCTTCTTCTTGTTTTTGACTACCATTTTGAGACTACAATTTTAGCATTTCTACTTTTCTCCCTCCATTCCCCACTGGTAATTTCTTCCATGCTTTTGTGCAAATTCATGGCCACATTTTTCATTCATTGTTCTTGCCTGTATATATGTATTTGTTTATACACATACATTCCTAAATATTACATACTCATAAAAACTCATCTTTCAATAAATACCATTAAAAACTGTGCTTAGAGAAAAGCTAACTAAAGTTACTCATAAAATTTCTACATGTACAAAGTCAGAAAGAGAACTCATATATTAAGAGTGTGTAATGTTCTCCCAAATGGAACTCTGTCCCAAGGAGGGAACTTAGCTAGAGCATCCAAGTTTTATTGGTTATAGCCACCTGTAAGTTCATCTCCTGGGAACCTTATGCCCTCTTCTGACCTCTCTGGGTACCTTCATTCACAATGCACATACCTGAACATACATTCATGCATACATACATACATACATACATACATGCAAACATACATACAAACATACATATGTATGCATTTATATATATATGTGTGTGTACATATATATAAAACATATATAATACATTATAAAAATATATGTATTATATAAACATATGTTATATATACATGTATAATAAAATACCTTAGTACATTTAAATATTTTTAATTATTACACCCATACTTGTAACTACTTTAAAATGATCTTCAGTGAGATAGAATAAAACAAGAAATAATTTTTAGTATGGTAGTTTTATGTAGGCATATTTTAGGACATGAGAAGATGTTCATTCTCTTTTCTTCTCTTTCTTTAGTCTAAAAATAACAAGAATCAAAACTTCTGAGTCTCCATTTCTATGAGAAGGGTGACAGGTGGTGTTCCAGGTGCACAAGCGGAGACCTAATCTTCATTGGAACTACACTAATGAGGTGACACCTATCAGTGAGTTACTTGGACAGGATAGCAGTTTGTGTCCATTCTCTCAGCAGATGAGAAAAGCTTTAAACCAAAAGTTTAAAAGATAACGGAATCTGTGTCAGTGCCCCACAATGTGCTGTCATAGTTCATCTAGTAGAAATGAGAGAACATAGCTTGGCTGATTCTGTAACCTCTGGTTTAAGACTCACAAAAGCATGATAGGAAACACCATGTAGTTAAAAGAGAAAAAATATGTTATTGTTTGATTTCCTCAATTTGCAAAGTAATTAACACCAGAGTAAAATAGCAACAAACACCAAAGTCATTTGTGTGGGTGGATCTTCACTAATAAATGGATTAAATACCGTTTAACTAACTAGAAAGGCTTTTCCTGCAACCTTGTGTCTGAAGTAAGTCAGGAGTACAATTGATTATCTGAAATCCCAAGGTTATTATTAGAAATAATTGGTATGAGTAACAAGGCAAGAAGCCATTTTAAAAATCAACGTTTTAGATAACAAAACTCACTGATCAAATCAACATACAATTAACTATGGAAATCATGAGAAAAAAATGTATTATGAAGATATTTATGTCTAAAAATAAGAATCTCTATACATGTATCCTTTGAAATAAGAATATATATGTGACTATTTCTACAAATATAATGCGAGAAACAAGACATATGTTTAATTAGTTATTTATTTCCATCCTGATCAAAGCTTCTCCTCTCTCCTTTCTTCCCAGTCTCTCTCTCTCTCTCTCTCCTGCCGGCCCTTACCATTACACCCTCCCCCGTTTTACTCAGACAAGGGTAGGCCTCCCATGGATGTCAACCAGTTATGACATAATACAATTGTACTGATAGAAGTAAGCCTAGGCACACCTTCTATCAAGGTTAGGCAAGGCAGTTCAGTTAGGAGAAAAGCATTCAAAGGTAGGCAATGCAATCAGAGAAAGCTAAACTGGGAATTTCCTTTTTTATTGTGAAATGTGCAATTAAAAATTCAAAATGGATGAGCAATGAGTAGACAATATGCTCCTATGAAATAAAATGTGATGTAGCCATAAAAAGTAACAAATGTGTACACATATGTCGTATTATGAATATATAGAACATGCTTTTTAAAATTTTAGGAAAAATAAGAAAAGTCACTATAAATGATCAGATATGGGAATAAAATTACTTTTAGTAGAACTTTACATCATTTGAAGTCAGCATATATGTGTATGTGTGTGTGTGTATACATAATGTATTCACATACAAATAAGTATATATATATATATATATATATATATATATATATATATATATATATATATATATATATATATATATATATATATATATATATATATATATAAATCATTAAATAGAGTTATAGCATAGCAATATTCCTGACAAAATTTAAATGTAAAATTGATTACACACCGAAAAATAAACTGACCTCTACAACAAATTATTTTATAGTACCCAAAATAATCAATGTTATTAAATTCTACTTTTGACCGTGAAACTTCAGTATAAGATAGTTAAGCATACAAGGTCACCCACACCATTAATCCCAGCACTTGGAAGGCAGAGGCAGGCGAATTTCTGAGTTCGAGGTCATCCTGGTCTACAGAGTGAGTTCCAGGACAGCCAGGGCTATACAGAGAAAACCTGTCTCGAAAAATCGAAAAACCAAAAAACCAAAAAAAAAAAAAAAAAAAAAAAAAGATAATTAAACATAAAATATGGCAATGGAATCTCCTTTTTTAACCTGAGAGGAATGTTTTTAAGTGTTTTAGTACTAATTTCCATGAATTTATTTTATATCAATTATTATAGAACAAATATATGAAACTATTGACTAGGCTTATTCATCTCTCTAGAGAAGAAAAGGGTGACTATTGAATTGGAAATAGTCAGCAGTACAGGTGGAGTTGAATGTAAGGTACAACTACGTACACAAGAATTTAAAAATTCTATTCCCAGATTTAACCTACTGAAATAGTTATTGGCAATGCTTCGACAGCAGTTATAATGCTCAGCAGTCTTGGATTTAAAATTCTGTTCTTAATTTAAAGAAAAATTAAGCTTTTCTCTGAAAAACAAGTTATCACACAGCTAAAGAGAAATAAGATTATCAAAGTACATGCTGGAGTCAGAAATATGCTCCCAGAAAGTATTGAAGCTATTGTGAAGGAAATATTATGAATATGGAGGTTCTCTAGATTGCATTTTCAGAATAAGTAAAATCACTAATCATTATCACGAGTCAAAGCAGGGAACAGTAAATCCAAATTCCAAGTGATTTTTAATATGTGTTGTAAGGAAACAAAAAGAGCTTTTGTATTCTGAGTCCAGTGATAATACCAAAGTCCTGTTAAATTATGAATGTTATCTTTTAGTAACCATCAATTTTATAATCAATGGAAGAAATCATCTGTGAACTCCAAAATTGATGAATAACTTATGGAAAACTATTCTGGGAAAAGATGTTATAAGAATTTGAATCCAATGCCTCACTGATTACTTACTAATTACAAAAGTAAAAGGAAATAGCTCAATGACAAAGAGATCTAGTCAACACCTAATTAAAATCAATATCACTCGAGACAGCGATATCAGAGTCCTTTCAGCAAAATCTTGCTGGCATGTGCAATAGTGTCTGTGCTTGGTGGCTGATTATGGGATGGATCCCCGGATGGGGTAGTCGCTGGATGGTCCGTCCTTTTGTCTCGTGTGAGGTTATGCCAGTGCCTGGCAAACACAGAAGTGGATTCTCACAGTCAGCTATTGGATGGAACACAGGGCCCCCAATGGAGGAGCTAGAGAAAGTACCCAAGGAGCTGAAGGGGTCTGCAACCCTATAGGTGGAACAACAATATGAACTAACCAGTACCCCCAGAGCTCCTGTCTCTAGCTGTATATGTAGCAGAAGATGGCCTAGTTGGCCGTCATTGAGTAGAGAGGCCCCTTGGTCTTGCAAACTTTATATGCCCCAGTATAGGAGAACGCCAGGGCCAAGAAGTGGGAGTGGGTGGGTTGGGGAGCAGGGCGGTAGGATGGTATAGGGGACTTTCAGGATAGCATTTGAAATGTAAATGAAGAAAATATCTAATAAAAAATTGAAAAAAAATAATATCACACAAAACAATCTAAAACAAGGATAGGCTTTCTTCATTCTGGTCTACAAAAGCAATAACAAAATTTAAGCTATGTACCTTCTTGCAACATTTTTTTAAGACAAGATAAATTATCAAAATCAAGCAATAAGTTCCAGATCATAGAAAATTGTATAACATAATTGCCTTATCTTTTAAAATAAAGACTCCTTTCAACAATGTAAAGAATTTAAAGCATTTTAAGGAGACATAATCAATTCAACTGTCATAGAACTCATTGGATTTTGAACTCTTTTTAATAGGGTATTTGATTATGGGAAAATTTGTATTAGCCTTACAATGAATATATTGATGAAGCAAGAACAGATAATAGGATATGATAATAAGAACTGAGAAAAAAAGTCATGTCAGATGATATATTATGTTAAATATTTTAAATTGGAAATCTCAAAATATTCAGTTAAATTTAAATATATTTGCAATTTACATAGTAAAGGGAACAGAACATGGCATTATATCAAATACCAAGAAAGTTAGAAAGGGAATTTGATGATAACAGAATTTTTCTTGTAGAAAAATTTAAAATATATATATGCATATTATAAAATGTCTTAGGACACAAAACTGAGAGCTGAGTGTTGTTAAACTATAGTGTCAGACCCAGAGTGAAACCAGTCTGTGTTTTATAATAGTATTTATTGCCCTTAGCATATTTATTGTTTGCATATATATCCATGTTGACTTCAGTATTTTTAGTTTTTTTTTCTTTTTATTCTTTCTTTTTTTTTTGGTGTAGGTATTTTGCTTAAATTATTAAAAGGAGAGTCTCTCTACATTCTGGTCTGAAATTGCAAACGTGATAACAAAATATGAGAAATGTATATTCTCACAACAATGCTTAAGATAAGCTTAGTCATAAAATTCTCAGCATAAGTACACAACCTGCATATGTCTGAGGTCCTTGAATTCATGGACACTGGAGTTTCAGATGGTTTGCACTGCCATGTGAGTACTGCTAATTGAGCTTGTGTCTTTTGAAAAAACAGCCAGTACAGTTAAGCAGTGTGCTATTTCTGCTATATTGCCAGCAGCTTTGCTATTCAATTTTTATAAGTCTAAAATAATTTAAAACTTCTTATGGATATGTTAACAAATATTTATATATATGCAGTCTATGTAAATTCAATAATTGAATGGTGATGGGTAGAGACAAATTGGCATTATGAAATGCAGGCCACCCAAAAAAGAGCAAGAAAAAAAATGTCCCTTAATGCCCAAGATGATCATTTACACTTCAGACAGGACTTTGCTTTTGAATTTTAGCACCTTTCTTTTCTGCAAAAACTGGACAAAACAGACAAAAATACATTTTAAGGGAATCACCTTTTATTTTATTTTATTTTATTTTATTTTATTTTATTTTTTTGAAAATCAGGACAGTAGTAGCCCACAAAGGAGACTTTGATAAGGATAGCTAAACACTTCGAGCATGACTGAAATTATCACAAAAGATGTTAGCCAATGGATGAATACAGAATGATGGCAAAACAGCAGCAATTTTCTAGAAAACACTAGCTCAATATCAGTGTTCGGTGGGAGAGAGTTCACATTGTATGACAGAGTCAATGTCCCATGTGTGCTATGATGGGAGAGCGTCTGGTTTAGCCACATTTATCAGATGCTACTGAAGAAGCAGAGGGCTGAGAAACATCCACAGGGTACTGCTCATAAACAATATTTCCTAAAAGCAATTGTCTCCATGTCAACAAAGAGAAAAACAACTTTATGAAATGCATTCTGAGAATATCCTGGACATCTTCAGAGAGTGGCCTGAGACAAAACTCATTCAGGAAATTTCCACTCATAGAGCTTTCAGAAACTGTGGAGAGCTCAATCTAATACTTTCAAAGTACTATGTGCAAGTACACTGACATCAGTCATCAGGAAAAAAATGACACCTCAGACATCAGATACTATACACCAACTATTGACAATTAAAATCAACAGTAGTGGAGTCATTAGAGAATTTGGGAAGAATGCAGGAGAAAGGTGGATAAACATCAGTAACAGAGTAAAAAAAAAAAAATCCACTCAGACATAATAAACTGTATTCATCTAGCAACATCATTAATATGTTGGAAAGTTATTTGCCCTCATTATGTGCTTTATGTATGTATACTGTGTCTAAGTAGACGCCCTCAGAGAATCAGAACCCATGGAACTAAAGTTATGATGGTTGTTAGCCACCTGATATTCTGCTGGGAACTCTACCCTGGTGTTCTGCAACAGCAGTGTGCATGCTTCACTGCTGACTCACACTGTTTCATACTTTTTCACTTGGTTTTCTTCCTTATATTTTGACATAAATGAGACCCATCAGAGAGACATATAGTTTCTCCACAATGTATAAATACATTCAAACATCTTGTTCCACATCATAAATATTTGCAATCTCAATTGTTCTCTTGGTTACCAGGGCTGACACTCCTGAAATAAGGAACATGTTCAAGAAAGCACATCATACTTCAGCAGGAAACAATTCCTTGAAAATTTATTTACTGCCATGCATAATATAGCTAACAACATTAAAACATAGTTTGAAATCACTGAATGTAAGATTATAAATACTTGTATCTCAAAAATAAAGTACAGGATTAAAAAGTTAGCTAATGACTAAATTAATTAACATGATTTAATCTTTGAGCAAGATACATAGACAAATGATAAATATAGACAGACAAATGGATAAATATAGATATATAGATAGATTTCCCATATCACACTGTACAAAATTAACATATTCAACAGCTAATTGTTCAATAAAATTTATAAATATAATTTTGGAAAAAGGTAACATTAAAAAGTCATTAAAATTCAGAATTAAGATGACACTGCAAACAAAGAATGATCACAGTGGAAGAAGCAGCTATGAAGCACATCAAGAAAATGAAAGGAAAATGTTTAAAAAGTCACCCATGAATATCAAGATGGAAGGATCAGGTATTCAGGGCAGGTAGAGCCAGTACAGAAGAACCTTCTGGTATCCCAATGGAGCATTTGCATAAAATACCCAGCTGGCTTTGGTAGCACAACATTCAGGAGGGAAAACTAAACAATAGAGCATTAATCATTACAGATAGTTTTGAAATTAAATTATCATTTGTTGACAGCTTAAAAGACCCTCTGGTTGTAAAATAAGATGAAACCTTGAAAAACATAAAAATGAATTTTTAATTGCTATAATGACCAAACATGTGGTTTTCAAATTGGTAAATAAAGCTGAACAAAATATTACAAAGCTGCAAAGTTTCCTTGTTTCTATTGTGCTTGAATGTTTAATCAAATATTATTGAGTGATACAAGCATATATATTTCGGACTTCTTAATGTTTACTATAGTTTTGAATACTTTATCAGTTTTTCGAGAACAGATGTTTTCTTTCATGATTTTCTATAGATGGATGTTTTACACTAATTCTTTTCCACAAACTTCCATCAAAACACATTTTTCATGATCTTATAGTTCCTTTGAAGTGTAGCTATCTTAAAAGAGAAAAAATAAAATCCACTAAGAGTTTGCTGTTGTATGTGCTCTGTAGACATCATTAGGCAGAAAAACACAAGAATCAAGGACAACATTTTTTGTAATTAGCTCAAGACAAAATTCCTGAGTAAATATCAACTCCATCTGTCATTTACAACATTATTGAAGACTATTCTTTCTTTTATTCACTAAGGGTGTCATGCAAGTGGAATTCAGAGTCAGTTTTCTCCAGTACCATGAGGACTCTATGAATGGAACTCATGTCATCAGACTTGATAGAATGCACATTTGCCCACAGAGTCATCTCAGTCTTTCTCATGTCCTTTTTTCTCTATAAATGGTATTCTTATTTTCTGAATAAAGATGTATGCTAATTATCTAACTTCCCAATAATATTGTAAACCAATTTTTGAAATAAGCGTTATGTACTTAACTTAAAAAATACACTATAACAGGGGCTAAAAGTCTGGCTCAGCAGTTAAGAGTGCTTAAAGAGAATCCAAGTTTAATTCCCAGCACCTCCCCCATGCCATTCACAAAAACCCAGAACTTGAGCTCCAGGGAATAGAAAGCCCTCTTCTGGTTTCCAGATACACTTACATATCCACATGCACAGAAGCACAACCACCACACGGAGACACATATAATTTTTTATTAGATTTTTTTATTTACATTTCAAATGTTATCCCCCTTTCTGGTTTCCTCTCTGAAAATCCCGTATCTTATCCCCCACTCCCTGCTCACCAACCCACCCACTACCGCTTTTCCGTCCTGCATTCCCTTACACTAGGGTATTGAGCCTTCTCAGGACGAAGGGCCTCTCCTCCCATTGATGTCTAACAAGGCCATCCTCTGCTACATATGTAGCTGGAGCCATGGGTCCCTCCATGTGTATACTCTGGTTGGTGGTTTGGTCCCTGGGAGCTCTGGGGTTACTGGCTGGTTCATACTGTTGTTCCTCCAATGGGGCTACAAGCTCCTTCATCTCCTTCAGTCCTTTCTCTAGCTCCTCCATTGTAGACCTGATGCTCAGTCCAGTAATTTTTTTAAAAGTTAAAAATTTCAAACAATTCAAACTAACACTCTGAAAAATTCTAAAATTTGTTTTTTCTCACAAATTGCTTCCTTAAATACTCCTCATCAAACTAGAGTATAAAATTTGATGAACATTCCTTCTGTTTCCCTCTATAAAAGTGCAGGCCTTTGAGGGACATCAATTGAACATGACATAGTGAGATACAATAAGACTAGGCACAAACCCTATTATCAAGGCTGGGTGAGCCAAGCCAGTTGAAGAGAAAGGGTCACATCAGGAGCATTTAGTTCCACTCAGCCTTGGAAATTATATAAACAGAGTCTATGTTACAGTTGGATTTAAACAGTGAGTATGGAAAAAGTAGAGTTAAATTTAGTAGGGAACTTACTGTTCAAATATTTTCTTAGTGTGACCATAGTTCACACATACTCATTCACCATTTTTATATATGAAATAATTATTTTCTAATTATATTTGTATTTTAAAAAACAATGTGAGAGAGTGTGTGTATGTGTGTGTGTGTGTGTTTGTGTGTGTGTGCATGTGTGTGTGTGTATTTGTGTGTGTGTCTGTGCACACATGCATTCCTACTACAGTGAGTAGAAGTCAGAGGACAATTTGTTAGAGTCTGAGCTATCCTTACATCATATGAGTTCTGGGAATCAAATTTAAGTCTTCAGGCATCTTGGCAGGAGCCTTTACCTGAGTCAACTTGTGGGTTCTATACTCATATTTTTAAATCATAAGCTATAAGACACAGCAAGTCTGATATGAAAGGCATTCTGTTTTTAACAACAGGAAGAAAAAGACAGGATTGTGTCTAGACAGAAATCACCAATCATTGACTTACTTTAAAATCTACCAATTTTCATTGATTATTTTTATATCAGAGAGATCATAATGCCACATCTAAGGATCTAACCTATAGCAATGCAAACTCTATCATTTACCAGGACATAAAATGTGGTCATAGATGAACTTCGTTGTATAACCATAAATAAACTTAATATTTAATAATTTTATGGTGCTTTTTCTTTTAACATATTAATAAAAATGATGAGAAAAATATTTGAGGAAGTTTATATTAAAAATTAAAAATATATTTTATTTTCAACATATCCATGACCATAGTTTCCCTTTCCTCCACAACTCCCAGTCCCACCTTCATCTCCTTTCTCCTCCAGATCCATTCCTCCTCTGTTTTCCTTTTGAAAAGTTTAGAGATCCTAGGTATATGAATGGAACATGATGTACATAATACAATAAGACTAGACACAAACCCTATTACCAAGGCTAGGTGAGGGAACCCAGTAGGAGGAACAGTGTCCTAAGAGTAGGAAAGAGTCAGAGACACCCCCCCCCCCATAAAAAGCCCCTATGAGCCCTGCTTATTTGTTGTCTGTGGGTCATGGTCCCTTGGGCCTCTACTGACTCCTATACCCCCCCCCCATCTTCTATAGGGTTTCCTGAGATCCAATGGGAGGGACCCATTGCAGACATCCAATTTTTGTTATCTATCTGTCCATCTGTCTATCTATATATCTATCTATCATCTATCTACCTATCTATCTACCTACCTATGTAGATAAATATATATGTACACACACATACATACACACACACACATACACATATATATATATATATATATATTAAATAATCTAAAATATAATTACTACAGGGCCATATGAAACTTTCCAACTCATAATGTTCTTTGGAATTCATGATATATATCTTCTTAGCAATAATGAGTGTGTTTGGAGGCAAATGGAGAAATGTAGTAATTATAAATTAATTCAATGCAGGCAAAATATGGATAAATTATGAAAAACTGAATCCATCCTACTTCATTGTTTATCACACACCTAAAGAGCTAATGTGGACCATCCAAAATTCTGTTGTTGTAGTTTGAGATAGAGATTTTTCTTGTTGCTGTTAAAATTAAGGTGGAGTAATGAATGTGCACACAAACATATATACGTATGCATTCAAATACTAAAGCATGTATATTTTCAAATAAAACTTTTACCTTTGAATTTCTGACAATATGACAATGCAAACAGTATGACTAATGTAATTTAAGATATGTAAACCAGAGGCAGCTGTGAGGAGAGAAATAAATGCATTGATATTAGATGAAAAAAAGAAAATTATGGCTAATTATAATTCCAGATTTTATGTCTTTAATCCTGGGCTCAACTGACATGAAGGCAAAGAAGGAAGCATACTCACACCTGCTTTTTGGGAACAGAATGCATGATAGACAGTCTCTACTGGAAACACAATGAACATCATTAGATAATGGGTGGGTGAAAACTAGAAAGTTGAGGAATATTTATTATTAGGTAAAAAATATTATATAAAATCTATTATTTGTAAATTAACTTTGATGGCTTTTACCTCCTGCAAGCCATAATAAACATGTTTTAGAACATATTAGGCAATATAATATTGAGCATCAGAATGATTATATTGTCTGTACGGTAAGCTACCATAGTGGTTGCCCAACTTCAGGCTACAGGTCAGCCTTCAGCCTGAAAAGACACTTTCGTGACTATTCAAAGTCATACATTCACAAATCCTTCAGTATTAAGAGCTTAGTATCAATGACAGAAAGACAGAATGCTCAGAGAAGAGCAGCAAGGAGCTGAATGACACATGATTTGTATTGCCTCATTACCATTTTCTGAAAACTCCACTGTCTCTCCTTTCTGTGTCAATTAAGTTACTTTCTAGTACTGAATTGCCTGGTTTTTATAATGAATTTCTGAGAGACAATAATTATGCAATGAAAATGACCTAAAACATTATTTTTTCAAAATTAATTGAAGAAACTCTTTTAAAATATTGTCTTTGTTAGGGTTTCCATTCCTATGAAAACACATCATAGCCTCTTCTATTCTGGACTCTAAAACCAGAGAATCACATGGTTGAAACTGCCAAGTGCTGCTGGCTGCAGAGGCTGGGAAAAGACCCACTTTTTCAATTACATCTTCACCAGTTTTCTGTTTCAATATTTTTCTTTCTTATCTAAGCTTGACTGTCCTATAGACCAGGATGGCTCTGTAAAATAGGCTGTCCTTGAACTCAGAGAGATCTGCATGCCTCTGCTTTCTGAATCCTGGGATTAAAGGTGTGTACCACCAAGACTAGACCTAATATTTATTATAATTCCTTTTCACAGTTGAAAGTTTCTCTGGGTAGGGACTTGTCCTGAAGACACCATTCCTATTATTCCATTTAACGTTAAACTTTTCTTTAAAGTATTTATCTCCTTAAACACAAAACTTAGCATTCTTCATGATGCCCTTTTTCTCCTCAGATTGTACATTTGAAACTTTCCCTGCTCAGCTTGGTCCTTTTCATTATAGATATTCATAAGCAAAGCCACTAATAAACAAAAGATACAGTCCACACTAGGCTGCTTTGAGATCTCCTCGGCAAATGCAATTAATCCAACTATTCAATTTAGCCTCAGGTAGATTTTATTTTTTGTACAATGCCAACAAGCAGCCACAAGAAGTGATCTTTGAGCAACACAGTTCTTGCCCTCTGAAACTTCTTGGGCTAGACCTCTATAGTTCATATCACCCTCACCATTCCTGACTTTCAAGTTCCTACTCATTAAGCAGCCCTCAAAACATTGAACTGCTTTTCTAATTCAAGCTCCCAAAGGCTACATTCCTTCAAACAAAAAGATGGGTAAGCCTATCCCAGCAGTACCTAAGTCTCTGGTTCCAACTTCTGTCTAGAATTTCCTTACTGGTAAGAAACCCCACAACTATGGAAATTCTTATAAAAGAAAACATTGGATTAGGGCTGGTTTACAACCTCAGAGGTGTAGTCCATTATTATGGTGAGAAGCATGGAAGCATGCAGGCAGATGTGGTGCTGAGGAAGGAGCTGAGAGTTTTACACCTTGATCCACATCTAGAAGAAAAAATCTGTGTTTCACAATAGATGTTGCATGAACATCTAAGATACCAAGACCTGACCCCACAGTTTTAAGCAGGAGAGGGAGAGAAGACTGTGTGCAATTCCTTTTTTTCATTATATATTTTCTTCATTTACATTTCAAATGCTATACCCAAAGGCTACCCCCTGCCCTGCTCCCCAACCCACCCACTATCACTTCCTGGCCCTGGCATTCCCCTATACTGGGACATATGATCTTCGCAAGACCAAGGGCCTAACACACAACCTATGAAGATCATTACTATGAAAAGCACTACATATACGTTTATAGTGATCTGAAAATATTACTTTTATAAATGTTTAAAAGCATTCTGGAAGGAAACTAATATTCCCTATTTTCTTTTCTTGCTTTACTAATATATCATTTCATAAGCATCAAATGTCTGAAAATCTTCAAATCCAGCATGAGTAGATTATTCTATCACAAACATAATAGAAAATATATGTGAGAGATGGTGAGATATCTCAGGGTATAAAGCGACTTGCGAAGCCTGACAATCTGAGTTTTATTCCTTGGACCAAAATGGCACAAGGAGAAAACTGACACCCACCTGTTGTACCTTGACCCATACAGCTACACTCTGGAGATGGATGGACACATAGCCAGAAACACAAACATTCACACAGGCACATTGAGATGCACACATATCCAATTGCACATAAATGCACAATGTTTATTTAGTTTATGTAGATGTGTATATAGTCACATAAATCCATAAGAGCACATACACACTCACACATTTGGATACACAAACACAAACTTTTAGCGAGAGAATGTATGAAAGATTGCAAACACTTGAACATGATGGTGTTTGCACATTCTTTCCTTCTCCTCTTCCAGGAACTCCATCATCTTCATCAGGATGGTCTGATTTATTCTTGTCCTCCTTCTAAGACAATCACTACAGATGTCTTCAACTCCTGAAATGTCAGCATTTCCCACAGATTGAATAATTTCCCACTGGAAGGAGAGGAGAAGGTTAGTAGTGGTCAGGGAGCTAAGGAATCATACCTGGCTTAGGAAATTCATGAAAAAGTTACAAGACTGAAGATGTTCAGAAAACTAAGAGACTTATGCCCTGTTTCTCAAAGATGATAAGGAGAAATTTGCTAGGGTGACAAGATTTCTAGGTAGACTGAAAAGAAGCTGTATGAGGAACTTCACAGATCACTTCCCTTTGTCAAACAAGATGGGGTGGACTTCTCAATGATGTGGCATCTTTGAGACCATCTTCTAGCAAGAACACAGTAGGCTTATTTTTTCAATTTTTATTAGGTATTTACTTCATTTACATTTTAAATGCTATCCCCAAAGTCCCCTA
>NC_034591.1:96729186-96732491 GCF_900095145.1 Mus pahari | reverse complement strand
GTATTCTAGGTTTCTGGGCTAATATCCACTTATCAGTGAGTGCATATTATGTGAGTTCTTTTGTGATTGGGTTACCTCACTCAGGATGATACCCTCCACATCTATCCATTTCCAAGGAATTTCATAAATTCATTGTTTTTAATTGCTGAGTAGTATTCCATTGTGTAAATGTACCACATTTTCTGTAACCTAGGATAGCAAAAACTCTTCTCAATGATAAAAGAATCTCTNNGNGNATCACTATGCCTGACCTAAAACTGTACTACAGAGCAATTGTGATAAAAACTGCATGGTACTGATATACCGACAGACAGGTAGACCAATGGAATAGAATTGAAGACCCAGAAATGAACCCACTCACGTATGGTCACTTGATCTTTGACAAGGGAGATAAAAACATCTAATGGGAAAAAAGACAGCATTTTTAGCTAATGGTGCTGGCACAACTGGCTGTTATCATGTAGAAGAATGAGAATTGATCCATTCTTATCTCCTTGTACTAAGGTCAAGTCTAAGTGGATCAAGGAACTCCATATAAAACCAGAGACACTGAAACTTATAGAGGAGAAAGTGGGCTAAAGCCTCAAAGATATGGGCATAGGGGAAAAAATTCCGGAGTAGAACTGTAAAGGCTTGTGCTGTAAGATTGAGAATTGACAAATGGGACCTCATAAAATTTCAAAGCTTCTACGAGGCAAAAGACACTGTCAATAAGACAAAAAGGCCACCAACAGATTAGGAAAGGATCTTTAACAATCCTAAATCTGATAGGGGACTAATATCCATTATATATAAAGAACTTAAGAAGACAGACTCCAGAAAACCAAATAACCCCATTAAAAAGTGGGGCCCAAAACTAAACAAAGAATTCTCAACTGAGGAATATTGAATGGCTGAGACACACCTCAAAAAATGTTCAACATCCTTAATCATCAGAGAAATGCAAATCAAAACAACCCTGAGATTCTACATCACACCAGTCAGAATGGCTAAGAACAAAAATTCAGGTGACAGCAGATGCTGGCGAGGTTGTGGAGAAAGAGGATCACTCCTCCATTGCTGGTCAGATTGCAAGCTTGTACAACCACTCTGGAAATCAGTCTGGCAGTTCCTCAGAAAATTGGACATAGTACTATCAGAGGATCCAGCACTGCCTCTCCTGGGCATATATCCAGAAGATGTTCCAACTGGTAATTAGAACACGTGCTCCACCCTATAGGTAAAACAACAATATGATTAATCAGTACCCCCAGAGCTCGTGTTTCTAGCTGCTTATATAGCATAAGATGTCCTACTCAGTCATCATTGAGAAGAGATGCCCCTTGGTCTTACAAACTTTATATGCCCCATACAGGGGAATGCCAGGGCCAAGAAGTGGGAGTGGGTCGGCAGGGGAGCAGGGTGGTGGGAGGGTATAGGGGATATTTGGGATAGCATTTGAAATGTAAATGAAGAAAATATCTAATAAAATGAGTTTAAAAAAAAAAAAGAACACATGCTCCACTATGTTCATAGCAGCCTTATTTATAATAGCCAGAAGCTGGAAAGAACCGTGATGTCCCAGTAAGCTTTTTAGTTCACTGAGTTTGACCTGAATGAGACCATTTCAGGAGTCTGTTATGATGTTTCTGGAGCACATAACTATTTTTGTTCAAGTCCCTCTTTGAAAAATGGCAAAGGACAGTCATTATTAGAATATGTAATTTTTAGTTGCTTTAATAATTAAGAACTTTTTATGTATGAGAATATTTTCATAATACTCAAATATATCTCAAAATAATATTGCATGTTTATCTAGCCTTGAAAGTTGAAAGTGACAAGTTAGGTTAAGTTCGGGTATACTATGGCAGGTGATGCTAAAGAGATTTAAGAATTCCAGTTCCAGCTGGGCATGGTGGCTCAGGCCTTTAATCCCAGCACTTGGGAGGCAGAGGATGGCAGTTTTCTGAGTTTGAGGCCAGCCTGGTCTACAGAGTGAGTTCCAGGACAGCCAGGGCTATACAGAGAAACCCTTTCTTGAAAAACCAAAAGAATTTCAGTTCCATTTAGCATTTATCTGAGTTTATAAGAGATACTCCATCTGGAAAATCTACCAAAAAGCTAACATCAACATTCACCAATGAATTTAGTTTCAGCCTTTTTATTAAGTGTCAACTCAAGAGTACAGACATAACTTTTTTACAGTGGGATTGTATTACTTAGTGAGGAAATAGAGCTCATGTCTTAATAGAACATGATAAGAAGAGAAAATGAGCCTGCCTCGGAAGAGAGCTTCCAGGAAGCCAGGTTTACATATGGGACAAAGAATAAGCTGCAGTTCCAAAGCCAGACTGAATATACTGTATTTGTAAAAGACAAGCAATGGAAGATATATTTAGACACCAGTAAACTTTTTTCCTATTTTGGAGATTGTAAAATTAGCATTTTTCTTTTTCTTTTCTTTTTTCCTTTTTTCTCTCTTTTTTAATTATATATTTTATTTACATTTCAAATATTATCCCCTTTTCTAGTTTCTTCTCCAAAAAATCCCCTATTCCCTCCCCACTCTATCTGCTCCCCAACCCACCCACTACCACTTCCTGGCCGTGCCATTCCCCTATACTGGGGCATAGAACTTTCATAAGACCAAGGGCCTAACCCAATGACAAAAGAATACACATGATATGCACTTACTGATAAGTGGTTATTAGTCCAGAAACTCAGAATAACCAAGATAACAATTTGCAAAACACATGAAACTCAAGAAGGAAGACCAAAGTGTGGATACTTGGATCCTTCTTAGAAGGGGGAAAAACACCTATGGAAGGAGTTACAAGAGACAAAGTGCAGAGCAGAGACTGAAGGAAGGACCATCCAGAGACTGCAACACCAGGAGATCCATCCCATTAAAAAACAAAACAAAACAAAACAAACAAACAAAAAAAAAAAACACCAAACCCAGAAACATTGCAGATGCCTCCTGTTTTATCCAGATGTAATTGTTGGCTTGCAGGCTTATTACTGAATAAACTCACCCTTTCTGAACTCTTGCTAGCTGGCTCAACTTAGGTGTTCTGTCCCAAACTCCTCTCTAAGCTAACTAATTCAAATTCGCTTTTGACTGATTCCTCTGCATGGCCTCAAACTATGTCTGGTAATTTGTTCTAATCTGCTGTTTCTTCTCATTCCCTGGCTAGTTCTGTCTTCACCTGCAAACTCTCTCTGTAAATGTCCCAATGCAACTACTGTCTCTCTCTCTCCTCCTCTTCTCCTCCTCGTCTCTGTCTCCTCTCCTCTCTCTCCTCTCCTCTCCTCTCCTCTCCTCT
>NC_034591.1:96726909-96728610 GCF_900095145.1 Mus pahari | reverse complement strand
AGAGTTGGGCATATCCTATCTCTGACTTCCTTCACAATTTCTCTGATTCATCACTTGGCTTCCCCTCACTTTCAAACTTGGCTGTTTCCTCTACAAACAGGAATTACCTTCATTGTTAGGGATTAAAGGTTTGTATTAAGGCCATGTCTGTATTCCAGCTGGTGGGATTAAAAGTGTGTCATTCCAGCAAGATCACACCAACCTAGAAGGTCTTTGTTCTCTTTCCAGAGTAGCCATCTTTCTGGATTAAAATTCCTGTACAGGAGGTAATGCAGATTTTCCTTTCAAAGTGTTATAATTAGCTGTATGGTGAAATATACATATACACACTTTTGGATAGATTGTTTCACTTCAGAAAAAATATTCAATGAAAAAGTGTGCTTCTTTAAGAACATTACAAGCTCACAGTGACAGAAGGATACCAACAGTGTCTGAAACACATAAAAAGTATTTTAAAAATTTAAAACACTGACAGATTAATTCAACTCCAGCTTTTCATTTCAGAATAGCATGGAAATATTTATAAGCCTGGAAAAGTTCAAAAAATGGCAAAGAAGATGATTTAAAATTTTTCAGTTTTATTGCCTGAATCACAGCAAAGAAGCAAAATTACTTCACAGTGAATATGTCCCCAACCACAGAAAAATGGTAACATGTGGGTGAATGACAAGGAATTTGTGTTCTGTGATGTGTTAGACTCAGTTTTTCTTTTAATCAAAATATTGACTTAGTACCAGACATACTAGACTGCCTCAGCATCTGCTGCTTAGGAGAATGCTATCTTCCTACCATTTTATGCAGCATGAGCTCACCATTCCCTGGGCTGAACAGCTGAGGTTAAAGCAATATCACCAGATTAGTTTTGAAAAGTTTAACTACATACATTTTTAAAGATTTCTGTGTGTCTGTGTATGTCTGCGAGTGAGAGATGGAAGGTGCAGTTGTCATGGCATGTATGTGGAGATGCTGGGATTGTTCACAGAGGGTTAGGTTTGGCAGCAGGTGTGCGTAGCTGTCTATCTCAGCAGCCCCTCGCTGAAACTCTTTTAGAGACATTTATGAGAAAATCCAAAAAATCAATTAGCTAGCAGTTCATAGAAAGTTCTCCTCAACTATGATAAATATCTAAAGTGTTTAAATATCAATGAAAGTATTGACTTTCTACACCTACTTTGATAAGATAAAATGCTTTCCAACCTCTTTATGATTTCCTGAAGAGGTATTTTATTTTTTTTATGCTACCACAAATTATGAAACCTTTTGTATTTTTAATTAAGTATGACAATAATTTGCAGGAGACACACGTCTGTTAGCTTGTACTGTGGAGGCACATTTCATAAATACAGAATCATCTCACTGCCTCACTACATAGTAAATATGCTAAAAATTACAAGTAAAAACTGTCATAAGGAAATGGAAGACAAACTTTAGTCATGAGAAAATTAAACTAATCATAGCACCACCTGAACAACCGCAACATGTGATATGCCTGCCCATAGGTTGAACTTATTTCAAATTGATTTATCTTCATTTTAAACATATTCCTGTAGTAATTACATGTACATAAGCAGGTTCATTAATCATGTATTATTCAAAAATTTACCTACAAGCTTCCTTTCAGGTTATTAGTAATGACTTTAGGAAATAAATCCTTTTTATTTATTTATTTATTTATTTAGGTTTTTTTTTTTTTTTTTTTTT
>NC_034591.1:96717635-96726789 GCF_900095145.1 Mus pahari | reverse complement strand
GCCTGCCTCTGCCTCCTGAGTGCTGTGATTAAAGGCATGTGCCACCATCACCCGGCTTTAATACTTTCATTTTTATGAAGTAATAATTTTCAACACTATTGAATTTATGATCTGAATAATTTCGATGTTATTTCTAAAATATCCTTGAGGTGTACAGATGATACCCTAATGGTTAAGCATGCTTGCTGCTCTTACAGATGATCACAGTTCAATTTTTGACACTCAGGTCAGGTGATTTAAACTGCTTATAACCCAAAGTCAAGTGGATACCATGTTTTTGCATCTAGAGGCAACTGCACCTACCTATTCACAGATACGTGTGCATGCACATAATAAAACTATGTCTTAAAATACCCACTTATATCAGTTCATTCCTGTTCTCTATATTCTCTATGAAAGATTTCTTTTCTCATTTTAGACTTAAGACCCATTCCATTACCTTAACCGCAGATCAAGTAAAATTAGCTTTCTTTTGTTTTCCATTCCAAACATTGTTCATAATTCATGACTCATTGAAAAGAGTATGTGAACATGGCTATCTGGTTGTTCATAAAAATAATCAGCAGATTACATAGGAAAGGACCCAAACACTCAGTTCCATTGGCCTATTTGTGTTTCATAACAAAAAACTCCAAAATACCCCATTGCTTTCTCGTTTGTTGTTAATGAATGTCACAAATCGTTGCATATCCATCTTGTGAACTTCTTTTTGCACCATTAATTTGACAAATCTAGTGTTTTTTGCATGTTACATCCTCAGCCTGCTGAGATAATTAAGCCACATATTCCAATCTTTTCTTTTCTTTTTAAAGCATTTATTCTAGACAGATAAGCTGGCAAAGGTAAGACTCACTCATTTGTGACTTTTCCTTTCAATAAGCATGTGGCCCTTCTTCCTGCTGTTCATTGACAGAAAACCGAGGCTCATTGTCACATTTTATTTCCTTCTCTTTCACCAATGTTTCTTTAAGTATATCTCTTCACCATTTTATCTATTGGTAGCTTTTCATATAGGTCTGAAAAGTAATACTTTCCTTCAACAGTGTACCAGCACATATTAATTCTGTTGTTTTCATGCTTTGGTTTTAAATCCTTTCATAACCTTTTAATCCAAGTTATTTTATTCTTATTGCTGCAAAGAAAGGACGAATGATGAGAGTACAGGGAGGAATGGCAAGGGATGAGATCAGATATTTCCTTTGTGAATTCTCAAAGTACAGACCTGATGAAAGTAAAATTTATGGCACAATATAAAATCAATAAGAAAGAAGATTTCTCAATCAATATTATACCTTAAGAAAGATATTTTATAGGTTGTTGTGAGAAAAAAAAACACAGAAGATAAAAAAGTTTGGATAATGTTGAGTCCCTTACAAGGGCCTTCATGATGTCTCTCTGCTTGAACTAGAACCAATGGCCTCTACATGATTCCCCAAACCTGCCCTGCCATGGGCACTGGCACTAGGAATACAGGAGCAGAATTGAACATGGTCCTGGAGAAAATCACAAAAGAGAGGCAGGAGCAGAGAAATACCCGTGTCTTCATGAAACACATTGATGTGGCGTACTCTCCCTGGCCCCAAGATGTCTTTCTCACTGAAATATTAAAAATATGTCGAACATATTTTATATGTTTGTAACATTTAATATGGCTTGACTGCCATATTAAAACAAAAACATATGGCCCAGATTGCTACCAGAGCCTTGAGAAATCAAAGAGGCATTGATCAGTGATGGAGATCAAGCACTGATGGGGCATAAATGACAATAGCAAAGAAAAGATCCATTGATTCTGTTGAGCATGATCAGTCTATTTCTCATCCAGACCATGAAGATGCATTTATGATGTCCTGTACTATGTTAATTGCACTCTGGACTAATTAAATGCTTTCAATTACTGCCAAAGCAGCATCTAGATATAGTGTTCATGTCCTACAAAAGAGTATGTATGCATAAGTAATAGGTCCTTTGAGTGATAATGAATTTAAGTTGCAAGAAACTGTATAGTGGAATTCATAGATATGACATGAGTATCTCAAGGTTGTCAGAAAACCAAAGAAGAAAAAACTCAGTGAATTCATTATGCTTGGAATGGGCTGATAAAATTCATTGTGAAATTTGATGTTTTTGATGAGGAGAACCTTTTCATCCAACATGATCATGATGTGAGGCCTGCCAATGGGGACAACACTCTTTCCTTCCTTCCTTCCTTCCTTCCTTCCTTCCTTCCTTCCTTCCTTCCTTTCTTTTGTTTTTTTTCGAGACATGGTTTCTCTGTGTAGCCCTGGCTGTCCTGGAACTCACTCTGTAGACCAGGCTGGCCTCAAACTCAGAAATCTGCCTGCCTTTGCCTCCCAAGTGCTGGGATGAAAGGCGTGTGTCATCATGCCCGGCTCACATTCTTTTTAATTAGTAGAAAGAAATGACTCCAGTATTAATCTTTCCCAAGATCTATGACCACACGTTCAGAAGTATAGCATATAAACAGGCAGAGATGTCATCTATAACCATTGCAAGGTTCTAGTTTAGTGTTTACTAGAGTAAGTATGGAACACAATATTTAATAAAATACATACAGCAATGTGGTTGGGAATTGGCTCAGTGTGTAAGAGAATTTGTTTCACCACAATGAAGACCTTGATTTGAATCCCTATTACTACCTTAAAAAAAAAAATCAGGATGACCACACCTCTGTAAGCCTAAGACTGTGAGAGACAATGAAAAGAGTTTTTCTGAGGTTTACTGGCTGCCAACTTAGTTATAGGTTCTTTGAAAGACCTTATTTCCAGGGAGTATGCAGAGTTACAAAGCAAACACTCAGCATCATCCTTCAGCCTCCACACATGCAGTGACAAGTATACTCGCCTATTCACATGAAACATGTGAAACATACAGATTCACAATAAACTCACACATACATGAGTACATGCACAGACACATAAAACATACAAAGATATGCACTGCGGTGATTCATTAAAGCATTGCTTTGGCAAAAATCTATTTTAATCAAGACAAAATTCAAATCATTGTACCTATCTATAAGATAAACAAATGCCTATTTTAATAAAAGAAAACATCATTTGTCATATACAACAAAATAACTAGTTATCTGGAATGTTGTATCTAGCCCCAAAACATAACACTGAATAAAAGCTTCTACTCATAGTATTCTAAAACATACTCAACTGTTTGAAACATAATTAAACTAAACATGAAAATGTATTAATATTTTAGGGAACTATCAGGAAAAATATATGCAAAAATAAGAAATAAAGACTTAAGAGGAAACTGAAAGGCATATCTCAACACGCCTCAATTGTCTTTCAATTTGTAAAATGGTATGGGTTAGCAAATTTCACTTCATATATTCTAATGTAAACCATAAGTTGTTTCACTTCATTATAACAAACCAAAATTGATTTTAGACTAATTATAGTAGGTGGAATTATTTAACTTTAGAGTGGTTGAAATTTACTTTCAACTTTTGCTAAATCAGAAATACTCATAACCCTCTCCCCCATTTCCATGTTCACAGGAATTCACTTAGTTTACATAAAACTTTTTATTACTGAATTTGTATTTAATTTTTGAAATGTCATACACGTATACAATGTATCTTGATCATATCTACACTTACCCCATTTTCTTCCAAGTTCCTCCAGAAACCGCCAATACCTCCTTTTTATGTCATCTTCTATGCTTTTTAATAAATTAATTAAGCCCACTGAAAGTCCAATTAGTGCTGTTCTTATTCTCATGGGTATGGAGTCATCTACAGGGATGTGAGTAACCTACCAATAGCCACATCCTCCAAAGAAAAATTGACCTTATAGTGCCATTAACTATTAATAATTTCTCAAGTGGGGCACAAGCTAGGGATTTTTTTCCCCTGATCTATGAATGGCTATGAATGGATTCTTTTTTTTTTTCTAGAGAGAGATTACTTATGCTTTATTTTTCTGTTTTTCCTTTCATTGGATGTTTTCTTTATTTACATTTCAAATGTTATCCCCTTTCCAGGTCTTCTCTCCAGAAGCTTCCTATCTTATCCCCCTACCCCTGCTTCTATGATGGTTCACCCCCGCCCAACACACTCCTGTCTTCCTGCACTGGTATTTCCCTACACCAGGGCATTGAACCCCCTCAGACCCAAGGGTCACTTCTCCCACTGATGTCCAACAAGGCCATTCTTTGCCACATGTGCAGCTGGAGCCATGGATTTTTCCATGTGTTTTCTTTAGTTGGTGGTCCAGTCCTTGGGAGCTCCAGTGGGTCTGGCCAGTTGACACTGTTGCACTCCACATTGGGCTGCAAACCCCCTCAGCTCCTTCAGTCCCTTCACCAACTCCTCCATCAGAGTACCCACCCTCATTTCAATGGTTGGCTGCCAGCATCCACATCTGTATTTGTCAGCGTCTGGCAGAGCCTCTCAGGAGACAGCCATATTAAGCTTCTGTCAGCAAGCACTTCCCAGCATCTGCAATAAAGTCTGGGTTTGGAGACTATATGAGGGATGGATCCCCAGGTAGGGCAGTCTTTGGATGGCCTTTCTTTCAGTCTCTGCTCCACACTTGGTCTCTGAATTTCCTCCTGTGAGTATTTTGTTCACCCTTCTAAAAAGCACTGAAGCATCCACATTTTCGTCTTCCTTCTTCTTAGGCTTCACATGGTCTGTGAATTGAATCTTGGGTATTCCAAACTTTTGGGCTAATATACACTTATCATTGAGTACATACCATGTTTGTTCCTTTGTGACTGAGTCACCTCACTCAGGATAATATTCTCAAGCTCCATCCATTTGCCTGAAAATTTCATGAAGTTATTGTTTTTAATGACTGAGTAGTACTCCACTGTGTACATGTATCACATTTTCTGTATCCATTCCTCTTTTGAAGGACATCTGGGTTGTTTCCAGCTTCTGGCNGTTATAAATATGGCTGCTATGAACATAGTAGAGCATGTGTTCTTATTTCCTGATGGAACATCTTCTAGATATATTCCCAGGAATGGTATAGCTGGGTCCTCAGGTAGTGCTATGTCCAATTTTCTGAGGAACTGCCAGACTGATTTCCAGAGTGGTTGTGCCAGCTTGCAATCCCACAAGTAATGGAGAAGTGTTCTTCTTTCTCCACCTCCTTGCCAGAATCTTCTGTCACCTGAATTTTTGATATTAGCGATTCTGACTGGTGTTCTCAGGGTTGTTTTGACTTGCATTTTCTACTATCCAATTCACAGACCTCACAGAGCTCACGAAAAATGAAGACCAAAGTTTGGGTGCTCTGGTCCTTCTTAGATGAAGGAACAAAATATTAGTGGGTATAAATATGGAGACAAAGTGTGGAACAGAAACTGAAGAATAGGGTATCCAGAGACTGCCCCACCTGAGTATCCATCCCTTATACAGCCACCAAACCCAGACAATATTGTGGATGCCAAGAAGTGCATGCTGATAGGAGCCTGATATAGCTGTCTCCTGAGAGGCTCTGCCAAAGTCTGACAAATACAGATGTGGATGCTCAAAACTAACCATTGTATGGAGCATGGGGCCCCAGTGGGGGAGTTAGATAAAGGACTGAAAAATCTGAAGGGGTTTGCAACCCCATAGGAAGAACAACAATATCAACCAACCAGAGCTCCCAGAGCTCCCAGGGACTAAACTATCAACCAAAGGCGTACACATGGATGGGCCCATGGCTCCAGCGTCATATGTAGCAGAGGATGGCCTTGTTGGGAATTAATGGGAGGAGAGGCCATTAGTTCAGTGAAGGCTCTATGCTCCAGTGTAGAGGAATGTGAGGGCAAGGAGGTAGGAGTGAGTAGGTGGGTTGGGGAAAACCCTCATAGAAGCTGGGGAGAGGGAATGGGATAGGGGATTTGTAGAGGGGAAACTGGGAAAGGGAATAACATTTGAAATGTAAATAAAGAAAATATCCAATAAAAAATAAAAAAATAAAATAAAAACTAGAGGAATGCACCTTCATACAATGTGAGGCATTTTCAAAGATTTTGTTCTGAGAGGATAGAGGCAGGCAGTGAATGACTGTAGGAGGAAGGGGCTGAAGCGGAGTGTTTCACTTGGGCAAAGAATCATGGACAAAATGACAAAGAATACTGTTAAAATGATCAAGAATTTTCTAATAGTAAATAACACATACTTGTTGAACAATAAATTCTACCTACTTTTAAATAAACTAGTCTTTGAACTTTAGATACCTTTTCTAGTATTTATTTTATGCATCATTTCTGTGTGTGTGTGTGTGTGTGTGTGTGTGTGTGTTTGTGTGTGTGTGTGTGTGATTTTAGGGTTAGCCACTTGGAATGGTATTGGATGGTCAATTAGGAGACTCATTTCTGTGGAAGGCCTATTCTCCTTCTTTCAATTGTCATTAATTGCTATTTGCTCTTTGCAGGAGAGTCCACAAAACTACTTTATACCCTAATATTCTTTTCTTTTCTTTTTTGTCTTTTATTTATTTCTTTATTTTTTATACTCCAGATTTTATCCCCATACCAAGTCTACCCTCTGACTATTCCACATTCCATACCTCCTCCCTAGCCCCCACCCCATCATGGAACTTTTATATATATTCTAAATAATTTAATCCTTTCACATAATATATATTATATTTTATTTTTTCTTCCATTTAAGTATTTCTCCAGCAACCATTTTATGTTAAAACATGCACTCACTGATAATTGGATATTAGTTCCTGTGTTTTCATTTGTTAATTGCTGTCCCTGCAAAGGGCTAAATGCTGGCAGGATTTTGTTAGTGTCATTTCTATGGTCCATCACCAGTTTTCTATATGGACATGTTTGTCCTTTTCATCTTCCCCAAGGTGATTCTTTGAAATTATTGTATTAAAAAAGCGGGATGCTATGTGAAGGTCAAGCATCACTCAAAGCGAAAGGACACCCCTGAGAGATGGATCAGGCTTCTTCTTGCTGCTAACTGCTTCACATATGAATGTGGACCTCTGTATAATAATAAGTTGGCAGCAGAGCTGGGGCAGGACTTCCAGGAAGGCAGAAATGCAAAGAGAATCAAGCAGAGATGCAGCAGGTGCAGAGAGACCCAGAAGGAGACAGAAGAGAGACTGAAAAAGCTGGAAGCAGACAGTGAGAGGCACCTAGGAGAGATGGGATGGCAGAAAAGTCAGGTTAAATTTAGATAGAAAGCTAAGAGGCTGTCCCAGCAAAGGCTATCAACTTTAAACTGTGTAGATAACTCGATGTCTTAATTCAACCGAGATTAGGATCCTCAAAAGTTCTCAATAATCCTCCTATTACCTTAAAATTAACACGTCTCTAAATTTAGCAAACCACACACATTATATTTCTCATAACTTTTTAAACCAGATTTTATGTTTTTTGTTTTTTTGTTTTTTGTTTTTTGTTTTGTTTTGTGTGTGTATCTTGGCCTTTTAACTTAATCTAAGTCATTTTCAACAATACTTTTATGTGCTAATAAAACTATCTTCATCCTTTTTTAATTTCCTCTAATGCTGGAAAAAAACCAATATCCTACATACCTTCTCTGTGGACTTATGAAACTCATTTGTCCAGAAAATCTACTTTTAAAGTCATTCCCATTCTAGACTGAGTTTGGTGTTTGATTATTACAGTATACATTTACGTAAAGTATAGGAACAACAAATTCTATGTTAAACATACAGGTTTTAAATGAATTATCATATATAGGATTAATCTCCACCCATGTAAATATGCTATATGGTTTTCCTGTCATCACTGACAGCACTGGACATCTGAAAGGAAGCAAGGAAAACAATGTGGCCATTGTTGTATGCCTCAGTCTCAACAGTAAGTTAGTTGGGATCAGAAATATCTCTTTTACTAAAATAGCCTGGACAGAAAGCATGCCATGGACTTACCTGAGTACAAGGCAGATAGAAAGGGTAAAACTACTGTTACTTGTGAAGAAGAAATTTTCGAGAGAGTTGAGAGCACTAGTTTGGACCTTGCTGTACTCACTCTGTACTTTCGTTTCATCATTTTCCCTTTGTAGTATTTTACAGTGTCCCCTCTTTCATGTATCTGGGATACACTTCCTCTTTCTTACTCATTGTCTCATGGAATATTCTACAGTACCCCTTCCTTTGTATACCCGATATGCATTCCCTCATCATTACTCATTGTCTCATGGTAGTGTTCTGCAGTGCCCTCTCTCTCCATGTATATGGTACATGCTTCCTTGTCATTACATTTCATGTTGGTTTTCCTTCTACAGAAAAAAAAATCTACTTAGACATTTTTATAACCAAATCTCCATTTGAGTACATTACTTTACTATGATTATAAATGTTACCACGGCAAAATCTTATGCGGAGATGCAGGATAAAACATTATATTTAAGCAATAGAACCATCTTTTCTTTTGCAAATTCAAGAAACACCAATATTTTCCATTTCTGTCTCCTTTTTCTATATTTTTCTTCTTTAAGACTTTTACACTGAAACATGTATAATATAGCAGAATATTTTCTATCAACAAAACATCATCTTAATCTTATATTATACTTGGGCTATCAATATTCACCTATAATATTTGCAAAATAATTCTTTCATGAGTATCAGGGCAATATAGCTCTGGCTTCTGCCACCCATGGGTGATGGTTGATGCTGCTGGTCTGATGGGTACGTAAAAGTCCCCTTCCTCCATCCTGGCTTTGTGTATATTACTCCCCCAGCCACAAGCTCAGAGAAAGAGGACAACCTCTCCAGATGCTAAGGAACTGATCTTTAGCAAGTGTTTATGTACCTGCACTCAACACTACAACTTCTAAAGGAACTTTCTAAATATTTCTCACACATCTCTGCTCTATTTTTCATTTCTAAGACATCTTACTTGTATTACATAAAAATTCTTAAAAAGAAAAGTTCTGAAAATTTTTAAGTTGAATTGTTCACTCACTTTCCTTAGCATCACTACCTACACTGTAGCACAATCATTATAGATAGATAGATAGATAGATAGATAGATAGATAGATAGATAGATGATAGAAAGATAGATAGATAGATAGATAGATAGAGATAGAGATAGATATTGTATTAGTCAGGGTTCTCTAGAGTCACAGAACTTACAGATAGTCTCTATATAGTAAAGGAATTTATTGATGACTTACAGTCTGCAGTC
>NC_034591.1:96707720-96716665 GCF_900095145.1 Mus pahari | reverse complement strand
TGTAATAAGGACACATGCTCCACTATGTTCATAGCAGCCTTATTTATAATAGCCAGAAGCTGGAAAGAACCCAGATGTTCCTCAACAGAGGAATGGATACAGAACATGTGGTACATTTATACAATTGAATACTACTCACCAATTTAAAACAATGGATTCATGAAATTCTTAGGCAAATGGATGCATCTGGAGGATATCATCCTGAGTGAGATAACCCAATCACAAAGAACTTACTTGATAGACACTCACTGATAAGCAGATATTAGCCCAGAAACTTAGAATATCCAAGATACAATTTGCAAAACATATGAAACTCAAGAAGAACGAAGACTAAAGTATGGATACTTCGCTCCTTCTTTGAATGGGGAACAAAATACCCATGGAAGGAGTTACAGAGACAAAGTTCGGAACTCAGATGGAAGGAAGGACCATCCAGAGACTGTCCCACCCAGGCATCCATCACATATACAACCACCAAAGCCAGACACTATTGCAAATGACAAAGATTTTGCTGACAGGACCCTGACATAGCTCTCTTGTAAGGCTATGCCAGTGCCTGGCAAATACAGAAGTGGATGTTCATAGTCAGCTATTGGATGGAACACAGGGCCCTTAATGAAGGAGCTAGAAAAAGTATCCAAAAGTCTAAAGGGGTCTGTAACCCTATAGGAGGGACAAAAATATGAACTAACCAGTACCCCCCAGAGCTGTGTCTCTAGTTGCACATGTAGCAGAGGATGGCCTAGTCAGCCATTAATGGGAGGAGAGACCCTTGTTCTTGCGAAGATCATATGTCCCAGTACAGGGGAATGCCAGGGCCAGAAGCAGGAGTGGGTGGGTTGGGGAGCACGATGGAGGGTAGGTATAAGGGGCTTTGGGAATAGGATTTGAAATGTAAGTGAAGAAAATATCTTAAAAAATTAAAAAATAAACATTATTTCCAGATAGTCTGATTTAAATATCCAAATTTCAAAGCCCCAAATGAGATTATTATAATATATTGTGAACCAAGAGCTTCTCATCTAGAGCAATCTTCATAACTTATACCCACACTTTTACCTATTTATGATAAAGTATAGAGAATATCTTTTATGCACATCCATTTAGAGATAGATAAATATAGATAGATGATAGATTATATATATATATATATATATATATATATATATATATATATATATATATATATATATATATATATATATATATATATATATATATATATATATATATATATATATATATGTATATATATATATATATAGATATATATATATGTATCTGTATATATATGTAGATAGATAGATAGATAGATAGATAGATAGATAGATAGATAGATAGATAGATAGATAGATAGATATAGAAAGAGAGAGAAAGAAAGAGAGGGAGAGGGAGGGAGGGAGTGGGAAGGTTAGGAGGGAGAGACAAAGAGTAAAGAAATGAAAGAGTTTGAACTAAAAACTATATCTATAGGGCAATAAATATGTAGGGTATAATACAGGAGACCATGGATCTTTCCTCTGGAGTTCGGCACTGAAGTAGTAACTCAAGCTTTAGGAGAGCAATGAAACCCTAAATAACTTCAATTTTGTGCCTGTATTTTATGAGATCATCAAAACACTTCAAGTAAATTACAACTTCAAAATCAATTTCTCTCTTCAGCCAATCTTCTGTTCTATATGATTGACGCCTGCATCTCTTAACTGGTATCATCTATACCAAAGTCAACCCCAAAGTTCTTATTTAGTGCCAGCACATTCACACCTTGAAGAAATAGAAAATAAAAATGCTAATCTGTAGACATTGCTTTATACCATAGCAGGTGTTTTATATACTTGTATGGAGAAAATAATTGTAAATGAAAAAGAATAGTTAACTGGAGGTAGAAGAAATAGTTAAAGTTTAGCTTTATTATTATTATTATTAATAATTATTAATTATTTAATCCTTCTTTGAGGTTCAGTCCTTATCTCCATCCTGGTCTTCCCTCTGACTGTTCCTCATCCCATTCCTTCTTCCTGATTTCCAAGAGGATGTCCCCACCTCCACCCCACCTTCCAATCCCTGAGCCCTCAAGTCTCTGGAAGGTTAGGTGACTCTTCTCTCACTGAAGTCAGACCAGGCAGTAGTCTGTTGTATATGTCTCCAGGGCCTCATATCAGCTAGTGTATGCTGCCTTGTTGGTGGCTCAAAGTCTGAGATTTCTCTCAGACTTTGATCTCAGGAAACCAGGTTAGTTGAGACTGCTGGTCTTCCTATGGGGTCACACTCCTCAGCTTCTTCCAGCTTTTCCCTAATTCAACCACAGGGGTTCCAGCTCTGTCTATCAGTTGAGTGTACATATCTTCATCTGACTCTTTCAGCTGCTTGTTGGACCTCTAGGAGGTCTGCCATGCTAGGCTCCTTTCTGTAAGCACACAATAGCATTAGAAATGGTGTCAGGCCTTGAAGCCTCTTTAAGGAACTTCTTTAAGTAACATTTCTTGAAGTTCTCAACATGCAGGTCTTTTCTTTGCTTGGATAGAGTTACACCAAGGTATTTTATGTTATTTACAGCTATTGTGAAATGTAGCATTTCCCTAACATCTGTCTCAGCCAGGTTATAGTTTGTGTAGAGGAAGGCTTAATCTTTTTCACAGATCTTGAAATAATAATTCTCAACTGATATGGTGGTCCTCTGAGAGGCCCAACCAACAGCTGACTGAATCAGACACAGATACTTACACTCAACTATTGGACTGAAGTCAAGGACCCCTATGTTTCAATGAGGGGAAGGATGGAAGAAGCAGAAGAGGAGGGCCACAACATAGGAAGAACAGCAGTCTCAACTTATGCAAACCCCAGGGTGCCCACAGACACTGAGCCACCAACCAGGCAGCATACAGGAGCTGGTCCAAGGTCCTGGACACATTTAAAACAGAGGACTGCCTGTTCTGGCCTCAGTGGGAGAAGATGTGCTTAATCCTCCAGACTTAGGGATCTAGGGAGCAGGTAAACTGGTACTGAGGGATCATCCTCTTGGAGACAGGGAGTGGGAGGAATGGGATGAGGAACTGTGGGGAGGGAGTGGGAGGAGGATTATAAATTTTAAAAAAGGGAATAGAAAAACCAACAACGACGACAACAACAACAACAACAACAACCAAAGCTAAAACAATCAAGAACAAAATAAGAAAAAAAAGAACTTCTGGAGGTATCACCATTCCTGAACTAAAGCTGTACTACAGAGCAAGAACAATAAATACTGCATTGTATTGACATGGAAAAAGACAGTTGGATCCATGGGATTGAATCAAAGCCCTTGGTCCTGTGAAGGTTTTATGTCCCAGTATAGGGGAATGCCAGGGCCAGGAAGCCGGAGTTGCTAGGTTGGTGAGCAAGGGAGGTGAGTTGCTAGGTTGGTGAGCAAGGGAGGTGAGTTGCTAGGTTGGTGAGCAAGGGAGGTGGGAAGGTGTAGGAGGTTTTCATAGGGGAAACGGGAAACCAGGAAAGGAGATAACATTTGAAATGTAAATAAAGAAAATATCTTTAATAATAAATAATAAAAAAAAAAATCAAAGACCGAGAAATAAACACATAATACATCCCACATTCCTGAAGAAATTAAACAAGAAGAAAGACCCAAGTGAAGATGCTTGAATCCCATTTAGAAGGGGGAACAAAGTAGTCATGGGAGGCAGAAGGAGAGGGCAAGGGGCGTGGGTAGGACAGAGGAGAGCAAGAAGAATAAGGGGGCGGACCAGGTATGGGGAGAGACAGGAGAGAGATGCAAGAGGCACAGGAGAATGAATGGGGGTGGGGGATGGGTAGATTCTCAAGGAAGGCCTAGCGACCAGGGATGTGGGGGGAGGGTTTCCCAGGAGTTAATGCAGGTGACCTTAGCAGAAATACCCTAATATCCAGGCTAGAAGCAAGGATAGAAAAGTAACAAAAGGGCACTATATGTGTTAAGTAGTTAATAAAATGCAAGAGCCACTGTGAATTTTTCTTTTGATTACAGACACAAACCATAAACCAGAGTCATAATTAGGTTCTGTAGCTAGTAAATGTCAATTATGTATCATTGGTACAGGTTGGAAGTTAAAATCTAGAATAGGTAAGTACAGCAGTACACAGAGAATGAAAGCATGTCAGTTTGTGTTGCATACATAGATAGTGCTCTCTAGACAGTAGGTCAGTTTAAGTTTTAAAATACATAACATTAGCTACTTCAATAAAGGGGAACAGCTAGTAAACTGTAAGAAATGTAAGGCACTGTTCTTTTCAATACCAAGGAGAGAAAGAAAAAGAGGACTGTCTCCACAGTAAGAATGACAGTTGATAGGAGCTATAAACTGCTTTGAAGGATTTAAACCTCTTCATTGTTGCTGTAGAGTTAGATAAGCTGTTCACAACCTGGTTTGTTCATATCAAGAATCCATATGTGGTTTCCTTCACCCACCTTGGTGGCTTATAATAACATCACCAAGGGACACAACACCCTGTTCTGGCCTCTGAGGGCAGCTACATGCACAAACAGACATGTACAATTGAAGATAGAAAACAAATAAATAAAACAATATAGAATTCTCTTAGAAATAACATTAAAAATTTAAGACATCATTACTCAAAGTTTTGACTTGTTGATATTAATTGGATAAAAATTTATGACAACACTAAAAATGAAAAAACAAGAAATAATTTAAACTAAGAAAATGCTTTGAAATTTTAATGTGAATATGTCATTAATAGAATTTTCAAATCTCTTAACAGGTTTTAGCATTCCCCAAATTTTGAATTGTACAGTATATGACTTAATTTGAATTGTACAGTTATATACACAAAAGGTTCAACACACTTATTTGATATTGGTATTTGTCTTAAAATTTCTTGTTATCCTATTAGTGCCCAATGTTGAAAGATGAACTTTTTAATTTTACTTTAATCTGTCACATTATATAATTTTCTCCAATCACAGTGCTTCAAAGTTTATCCTCTTAGATTAATGAAATCTGAATTAATAAAAATGCCCCATGCATTTTAATTTAGAATATTTATACTTATTTGTTGACAGTTTTACATTTGTATAATTTTTTATATTCAATACTCTTTCTCATAGTTTCAAATTTTATTTATTTATTTATTTATTTATTTATTTATTTATTTATTTATTTTGGTTGCTTTCTTAAAGCACTCCACTGCCCCTGCTGAAACCTTTTTTACTCTACTACACAAACAAACGAACAAACATACAAACAGGATTTCCCTGATAGACTTACTATCTTTGGTATTAATTTGAACATATCTATGAGGGTGCTAAACATTAGGGTTCACTGTGAAAAATATTTTTTTATAACCTCCAATAAAATGACCTTAACAATAGAAGTGACCTTCAATAGAAGTGACCTTAACAGATGGAAACTTGAGTACTTTCAAGGGTGTATTCATGAAAATTGGTTTAGTCAAGAACTGTTAGTGACAAAGAAACATGATACGTGATTGCAGAAAAGCAGATGTCACTCATCCAATGGCAAGATGAAAGGAAGGGTAAAGTAGGAAAGGAAACATAAATTCTTGAACAGTCTATATTTAAGGGAAGAAATAATCTAGACATAGAATTAAGGAATTTATTAGCAAACTAACATGAGAGCAAAAATCTTAAGGGTAAGAACCATCGAAAGGATAGAAGCCCAGACTTCACTTTGGCTAGACTAGTGTGCTAGCACCAAGTGTCAGCTCCAGCAATTCATTCAACTACTATAAAATGGGCTTTCTCCTCTCTGTTCCCACTAAATTCCGTAACTAGTTTTCTTAAAGAATAAGCCCAATTATATTCCTTTCATGCTCAATTAACTTCTGTGACTTGTTTTACTGGGCCACATTAACTATAAATTCATTAAGTGGGCACTGAAGCACCTTTGTTAATGTCCTACCTACTCTTCCAGTATTACCAGCCTGGTGTTATTCTTCAAATGAACCATATGGTCAAATCAAAATTAACTTCCTCCTGCTCATCAAAGAAGCTCATGCTTTGATGCTTCCTGGTTTTTTGCTGATATTTATTCTACCATTAACATGGTTTGCCCATCAGTAGGAGTAATACTGAAAGGATTACAATAATTCTGTTAATAATAGCTGACTTTATGGAAGGCACACCTGAGATAGCAACTGTGATATATATTTTGGTAATGTTTTCTAATTTACTGATCACAGCATCACTATCTTAACTTGCTATCATTCCTGTCATGTCTATAGTGTGCTGACACTCACTAAGGTTATCTATTGCTTGTTGGGCTTCATTACATTAATGAAGGAAGTTATAGTTTCATGTAGGAATGTCAAGTCCATAACACATGCACTCTCGCAAACATACATATAAAACACTACCTTTTCTTGCTCTTAATTCTCCTTTGTTAGATCTAGCTTTCTTCGTATTGATCAGATAGTACCTTGTTTCTACACAGTCCGCCCTCCTCCATCCTTGCATACTCATATTCATTTAAGCTCCTAAGAAATTTGTTAAGATTGACCCTAATGAACTCAGATGAAAAGCATCATTTCACATATCCTTTAGAACTCACGGAAAACCTGTAAATATGAATTTGGACCCAATTTTATCCATTGGAAGACTTTATATTTCTAGAGGATTTACTGCAAGGATGCTGAAAATTACTCAACTCTACAAGCAATAGTTATTAATATACAAGTTAAGTCAAAGGAGCAGGGGTGGAAACACCCCTGTAATTATTCAATGAACATATTGTTTTATTTACTGATCCAGAAAGTACCAAAATATAGACTTTAAAAGAGGTTTTATGTATAAAAAAGATGTTTTATTTTATAACATATAAGAACTTCTAAAGAATTTAGCTGTAAAACCAAAGAGCTAAACAACAACAGCAATAAAATTCAGTTATATGGATGTATAATGTAAATACTGTCTGGACCACCAGAGTCAAGTAAACATACAATTCTCAGAATTCATATTCTAACAACCAAAGAAGTTTTGGAACATTAAAAGGTATATGATATGTAAGAGGTGTTAAAGACCTAGGCTCCTGAAACAAAAATTTAACACAAGCGTAGAAAGAAATAGAGGAACTTAACGTACAATTGGACTGAATATATTAAATATTGAACATATTCAAATTAGCTAAAATAACCATAAAATGTCAATATCAAAATGTCTTAGATAAAACTCTAAGGAAAGATCACATAAGCTGGTATTTTGGAAAGGAGTCCTTAGACAATGAGGGTGCTTTTATTATACTGTGAAAACCCATCACACAGAATACACTCCTTAGCAGGAAAAAAAATCCTTTAAAATGCATTTCTTTAATGTGTGCATGTGTGTGTATGTAAGGGGATGATATTGTGGATACAAGTGCATTTGGTAACTAGAAGACGCTGGATCTCCAAGTCATTGTGAGTCACTCAACGGGAGATTTGGGAACATAAATCAGGTCCTGCAAAAGAGAGGCCAGCAGCCTTAATGTGGAGCTGTCTTTCTAGTTTCCCACTTACCTTCTTCAATGTATAACTGAATCTATAAAGTAAATCCCACAAAATACTATGTAAATAGTGATTGAACATAACAAAGTCACATTAAAGTTCAGAATCTGATTTGCATAATAGCTGACCACACGGAAACAGAATAGAAATTTTAGCAAATGTACGAAAGCGTAAGAAGAAATAGAGAAATTTAATGTACTATTGGACTGAACATATTGAATATTGAACATATTCAAATTAGTCAAATGTTCTATACCAGGCCTACATGCTTAAACATCTACCAGTGCAATTTATTATTTAAAAGAGTTAACCACTGAAGAATTTTAGGGGAGATTCATTTTACATATTTTCTTTTTCTTTTTCTTTTATTTATTTGTTTTATTAGATACTTTCTTTATTTGCATTTCAAATGCTATCCCAAAAGTTCCCTAAAACCTCCCCCCGCCCCTGGTCGCCTACCCACCAAGTCCCACTTCTTAGCTCTGGTATTCCCCTGTGCTGGGTCACAAAAAGTTTGCAAGACCAAGGGGCCTCTCTTCCCAATGATGGCCAATTAGGCCATCTTCTGCTACATATGTAGCTAGAGACAGGAGTTCAGGGACTACTGGTTAGTTCATATTGTTGTTCCACCTACAGGGTTGCAGCACCCTTCAGCTCCTTGGGTACTTTTTCTAGCTCCTCCATTGGGGGCCCTGTGTTCCATCCAATAGCTGACTGTGAGCATCCACTTCTGTGTTTGCCAGGCACTGGCATAGCCTCACAAGAGGCAGCTATATCAGGGTCCCTTCAGCAGAATCTTGTTGGTATGTGCAATAGTATCTGGGATTGGTGGCTGATGATGGGATGGATCGCCAGATGGGGTTGTCTCTGGATAGTCCATCCTTTCATCTTAGCTCTAAATTTTGTCTCTGTACCTATATCCTTTCATGGGTGTTTTGTTCCTTATTTTAAGGAGGAATGAAGGATCCACATGATGATCTTCCTTCTTGGTTTTCTTGTGTTTTGCAAAAGGTATCTTGGGTATTGTAAGTTTCTGGGCTAATATCTGCTAATCAGTGAGTGCATATCTAGTAACTTCTTTTGTGATTGGGTTACCTCACTAAGAATGATATCCTCCAGATACATCCGTTTTCCCAAGAATTTCAGACATTTATTTTTTTAATAGCTGAATAGTACTCCATTGTGTAAATGTACCACATTTTCTGTATCCACGCCTCTATTGAGGGACATCTGGGTTCTTTCCAGCTTCTGGCTATTATAAATAAGGCTGCTATTAACATAGTGGAGCATGTGACCTTATTACCAGTTGGAAGATCTTCTGGGTATATGCCCAGAAGAGGTATTGCTGGATCCTCCTGTAGTACTATGTCCAATTTTCTGAGGAACTGCCAGACTGATTTCCAGAGTGGTTGTACAAGCTTGCAATCCCACCAGCAATGGAGGAGTGTTCCTCT
>NC_034591.1:96674919-96707709 GCF_900095145.1 Mus pahari | reverse complement strand
TTTTTCTTTAAGGACTTGTACCTCTTTAGCAGCACTCTCCTGCATTTCTTTAATAATGCCCTTCTTAAAGTCCTCTACCAGCATCATGAGTTATGCTTTTAAATCNGATTCTTGCTTTTTGGGTGTGTTGGGGTATTCAGGACTGACTGAGGTGGGAGTGCTAGGTTCTGATGATGGTGAGTGGTCTTGATTTCTGTTAGTAAGATTCCTATGTTTTGCCTTTCACCATCTGGTGATCTCTGGAGTTAGTTGTTATAGTTAGTTGTCTCTGGTTGGAGCTTGTTCCTCCTGTGATTCTGTTAGCCTCTGTCCGCAGTCCTGGGAGTCCAATTCTCTCAGTGGTCAGATTACTCTCTGCAGGGAAGCTCTCCTCTAGCAAGGAAGGTGCACAGAGACCTGGCATTCAGATCTGCCTCCTGGCTGAAGATGTAGTCCCAAATCAGGGCCTGTCCCAGATGATGTGTTGCCTCTGCAGTTTGTTCACTCACCTGCACAGACTAGCCACCGAGGGACCCTGGACACAATATGACTCTCTCACCTGCTCTGTCAGACAGAGCCCTTAAAGGTGGCCGCCTTTCCTCTGGCAAGGAAGGTGGCCAACTTTCTGGAGCCCGAAACAGGATCTGTCCCAGAAGCTAGGTTGCTTCTGTCTGTCCCAAAGCTGTGTAGCTTCTGCGGTCCACACTCTCACCAGTGCAGACTGGAGCCTAGGCAAACCGTAGCAAAGATGGCTCCCCAACCAGCTCAGGCAGTGAGAGCCCTCCTGGGCAGACACCTTTCCCCTGGCGGGGATGGTGCTAATATGTCTAGAGATAGAAATGAGATCTTTCCTAGAAGCTGTGTTGCTTCTGCAGGCTGCCCTCTCCTTGGCCAAGCATCAGAGTAAAGATGGCTCTATTACCTACCAGCTCAGGCACTGAGAACCCTCCTGGGCAGACACCTCTCCTCTGGCGGGCCACATTTTCTTTTTTTCTTTCTTTCGTTTTTGTTTGTTTGTTTGTTTGTTTGTTTTGTTTTTTTTTCTTTTTTTTCTTTGTTTGAGACAGGGTTTCTCTGTGTAGCCCTGGCTGTCCTGGAACTCACTTTGTAGACCAGGCTGGTTTCGAACTCAGAAATCCGCCTGCCTCTGCCTCCTGAGTGCTGGGATTAAAGGCGTGCGCCACCACGCCCAGCTCACATTTTCTTTTTCAATCAGTGTCATAATTATGGTCTATTTTCTTTTTCTGTTTGAAATTTTTATTTACTTTTTATTCATTTATTGACTTTTTAATTGGTTCTTTGTGATTTTCATATCATGTACCTCACTCTTACTCATCTCCCCTCATATCCACCCTCACCATAGAAGCTGTCGTGTGTCACACTGTGTTCCATAGTATACCCTTTTGTCCATACTTTGTTGCTTACAAATAAATGTTTATAGCAATGATTTGTTGGTCTTGTCTGAGGCCGCTGGCTTCTGCTACTTTATCCATACTAGAACTGCAATGGTACACCTCTCAGATATCCTGTAGTTCCCTGTGTCATGGAGACCTTATAGTGTTGGATCTGTAGAACACTACAGATGGAGTGTGTAGCCTCTTCACACACTCCAGCCTTTCATCAATGGGGTGGATGTTGGAGTGAGCCAGTTCAAAGCCATGGATCTGGACCTAAGTATATGAGGTGGTCAGTCTGCCAGCTCTCACTCTCTCATGCTCTTGGGGCCAGTTCTTCTGCAACCCTTGCTACCAGGGTCTTATGATTTGTATATGCTTGGCCCAGGAAGTGGCACTATTAGAAGTTGTGGCCCTGGTGGAGTAGGTGTGGCCTTGTTGAAGTAGGTATGTCACTGTGATTGTAGGCTTTAAGATCCTCATCTTACCTGCCTGCAAGCCAGTATTCTACTAGATGAAGAATCTCAGCTCCTCCTGCACCATGCCTGCCCACACATTGTCATGCTCCTGCCTTCATGATAACAGAGTGAACCTCTGAACCTGTAAGCCAGCCCCAATTAAATATTATCCTTATAAGAGTTGCCTTGGTCATGGTGTCTGTTCACTGCAGTAAAATCCTAAATAAGACAGAAATTGGTACCAGGGACTGGAGTATTGCTGTGATAGGCCTGACCATAGGTCATTGGTGAAGTTGCTCATGCCACTGGGGCTGGCTCACCTGCACCTCCCACATACAGAACCAATTCTACTGTCTGGGCAGCTGTGGTACAGTACTGAGTACTGCAGTAGTTGTGGGGCAGGGATAGCTCTCCTGCTTTCATGACCCCAGGACCAGCTCTCCCACCTGCTGTGGATGGCAAGGGGTGAGTATGCGGGAGGGTAAGTCTCCTTCACTATTGCTGCATGGCAGACCAGGCCAGGGCTAGTTCTCCCATGCTAACATCCTTGGGCTGGTTCATGTCCACCCCACCATCCGAGTGAGCTCTATACTGCTGACCAAGTGAAGTGCAGGGCCTGATTTCTCAAGTCCTGCAACATGGGAGTGACAGGGCCATCGTTTTTCGCTCTTCTAACCCTGTTGGGGCCAACTTTCCTGCCTGCTGCTGGTGTTAAGAAGTGAGGGGCAAGGAGGATATCTTTTCTTTGCAAACATGAAGACACCACTGCACAGCAAGCAAGAGGTAACACCCTTAGGGCTGGCTCACATCCAGAGTCAGCTCTACTGTTCTGCAGGTCATATGGGGCAAGGCAGATTTCCTGCTGGGATGACATAGGGGCAAGCTGTCCTGCCCACCAAAGGGGGCTCTCCTGCTCTTGTGAATCTAGGGTCAGTTCTCCCACAATGCCCAAATGAGGGGTAGAACACATTTGCAAACCCCTCAGACATCAATTTGTCTTGGAGTGGAAGCCCAGACCAGACAGGTTTGATTGGCTTTTGGTGCTAACAGAAGCCTGCTATGGGTGAGACACAAATGAGGCACCTGATGGCAGTATAGGTCAGGACCCCACCATGATCCTAGGTGGCATCACCATCCACTTAGATCAGACTGTTCCTACCCTCGACTGTCCAGTTCTGCCTCTCTTTGTTGTGCCCACATCCTTCTATTTCTCTTTGTCTTCCATTTCGCTACCACCTACTTGCTCCTCTGGGTACCCACTTACTCAGTGGTACCCAGGGTCTCTGAGTGTCTGCTATTGTCTCAAGAGTGCTATGCTCCACTGGGCAGAGGTCATCTTGATCGGGTCTGTACTGTGAGGCCTGCACAGGACTTGACTGGTGCTCATCTCACACTAGCTCCATGGCAATAATCTGGTGGTGGACTCCAGCTTCCTCCTTTCCCACCCCACCTGTACTGGCTAGTTTTTTGTCAACTTGACACAGGCTGGAGTTATCACAGAGAAAGGAGCTTCAGTTAGGGAAATGCCTCCATGAGATGCAGCTGTAAGGCATTTTCTCAATTAGTGATCAAGGATGGAGGGCCCCTTGTGGGTGGTGCCATACCTGGGCTGATGTCTTCGTTCTATAAGAGAGCAAGCTGAGCAAGCCAGGGGAAGCAAGCCAGCAAAGAATATTCTTCCATGGCCTCTGCATCAGCTCCTGCTTTCTGACTTGTTTGAGTTCCAGTCCTGACTTCCATGGTGATGAATAGCAGTATGGAAGTATAAGCTGAATAAATCGTTTCCTCTCCAACTGCTTCTTGGTCATGATGTTTGTGCAGGAATAGAAACCCTAACTAAGATACCACCCAAGTGGCCGTCTGGTACAATCTAATTCCCACCTGTCACCCACAGTCTCAGGAGGGGTTCTTCTTGTCTCTGGCTTGTTTCCTATCCTGGGAGTTCATCAGGACCTACCTGGTACAGGATCAGTGGTGGTCTCAGGCTTGCTTTTCTCAGGGCATGTTAGGCTACAAATCATTCAGATGTTCAGAGTCAGAACTCTGAGTGTAGACATAGCCTCTCTCCTTTTCAACTATCAACCTACATGTGACACAGTGGCTACATCTACAATGCCTCTAGGGGCAGCTACAGTCCATTTCCTTATAAATTTTAAATGTGTTTTAATGAGACTTGCATAAATTGAAAGTAAAACCACTTTAATTTTGCTTGCCCATATATTTTAAATTCTCAAAGGTTTATATAACAGGGAGTTTATATAATAGGGAGAGAGGATGCAATTCAGATTTTAATGGAAATAATAGTGAAGTTTGTACAAGCCATTTTTCTTATTTTTTTATTGTATATTTTCTCCATTTCCATTTCAAATATTGTCCCCTTTCCCCACTTACCAGGAGCCCCCTATCCCATCTTCCCTCTCTCTGCTTCTATGATGGTGTTCATTCACCTACCCACCTACTCCCACCTCCCCCCACCCCTAGATGCCTCTACACTGGGGCACCAATTGAGCCTTCATAGAACCAAGGAGCTCTCCTCCCATTGATGCCTGACAAGGCCATTCTCTGCTACATATGCAGCCGGAACTATGTATACATCTATGTATACTCCTTGGTTGATGGTCCAGTCCCCAGGAGTTCCAGGGGGTCTGGCTTGTTGACACTGTTGCTCCCTCCATGGGGCTACAAACCCCTCAGCTCCTTCAGTCCCTTCTCCATCTCCTCCACTGGGGACCCCCAAGCTCAGTCCAATGGTTGGCTTCGAGTTTCCTCCTCTGTAATTGTCAGGCTCTGGCAGAGTCTCTCAGGAAACAGCCATATCATGCTTCTATCAACAAGCACTTCCAGGCATTCACAATAAAGTCTGGGATTGGTGGCTGAATATGGGATGAATCCCCAGGTGGGGCAGTGTTGCTATAAATCTCCAACCCAAATAAGCCCCAGCACTGAAAACACAACTTAATTAATATGATTACATGCTGTGCACCTAGATTGGGCAGATCTACCACTACACTACCATCTTCCACTTCTATGAGACCCCTTAGAATTTGCAGTTTCCCCAGGCCATGTGCTTGTGCCCCGGCTTTTCTTTTTCTTCCCCCTATGTGTCCTTTCCCTCTTCCATTTTCTCCTTCTTCTCCCTCTCCACCTTCTGCTCCACCTTTCCTTTTTCTGCCCAATCATCACCTCTCCTTTATTTTACAAATTAAGGTTGAAAGCAGGTCTACAGGAAATCACCAGAGGGATCATTCATTCCTTGTTTACAACCCTTCACTGGAGAATGGAATTAACATCAAATATAATTACCCCCATGGTTCTCCACAACAGGGCAGTCAGTCTCTGGATGGGCTTTCCTTCAGTCTCTGCTGCACACATTGTCTCCATATTTCCTCCTGTGAGTTATTTGTTCACTCTTCTAAAAAGCACTGAAGCATCCACATTTTTGTCTTCCTTCTTTTTAGGCTTCATATGGTCTATGAATTGAATCTGTACAGCCATTTTTTTTTTTTTTTTTTTTTTTTTTAGAAATTTTAAGTGTTAAATTCTTTTTCTTATATTTTAAGAACTTTTACAATTTTTCACTCATGTATGTATTATGATGTTTGCACAGGAACCTGCTAGTGCAAACAGAGCATGGAAGGTGATCAGTAGCTGAAATTACAGGTGGTTGTTAGCGCAGGTTCCCTGTAAGAGAAGCAAGTTCCTTTGTTGTTATTGTTGTTTTTGTTTTAGTTCTAATAATTGTAAAATTACATTGTTTATTTTTATTAAATTCATTCACAGTAGAATCAGAATATTACCCCCTCTACCCTGTATACTCTTAAACAGATCCTCCCCCATCTCCCTCTCTGCTTCTCCTTTTCAAAGGAGATCAAAGTGACTATGTACCAATATTATGCAGTTTTTATCATTATTGCTCTATAGTACAGCTTGAGGTCAGGGCTGGTGATTCCTTCCTAGATTTTTATAGTGCAGGATTGTTTTGGCTATCCTGGGGTTTTGTTTTTCCATATCTAATTAAATTGCTCTTTGAAGGTCTATAAAACTTGTGTTGGAATTTTGATGGGGATTGCATTGAATCTGTATATTGCTTTTGGTAAGATCCATTTCCACTGGTAGTCCTACTGAGCCATGAGCATGGGAGATTGTACCATTTTCTTATATGGATTTATTTTATTTGTGGTTACTGTGATATGTATTGTCTCCCTAGCTTCTTTGTCAGTTTATTGCTTGTATAGAGGAGTGCTACTTACTGATTTCTTTGAGTTAATTCTTTGTATCAAGCAATTTTGCTCAAGGTGTTTATCCAGCTGTAAGAGTTCTCTGGTAGAATTTTTAGGGTTACTTCTGTATACTATCATATCATCTGCAAATAGTGATACATTCACTTCTTCATTTCCAATTTGTATCTCCTTTAGTTGTCTTATTGCTCTGACTTGAAATTCAAGTACTATATTGAAGAGATAGGGAGAGAGTGGATAGCTCTGTCGTCTCCCTGATTTTAGTGGAATTGATTTATGTTTGCCTCCATTTACTTTGATGTTGGCTATTGGCTGAGAAGCAAGCACTCTTAAGTATTTCTGCAACCCCGACTTATCTGTCTTTAGGAAAATTGATCTGTCTTCAGGCACTAAAGATTAGTTCTTGTTTTAAAAACTTCAATTCACATTGCTCATTTTGTGTGAATTCCTAAGATTTTTTACTTCATATAATTTGGAAAAAATGAGAGTATTGTATCTATAATTTATCCTTTATCTTTACCTAGTCGATAACATTTCACTTTATATGTATATCACAGATTGTCTTTAATTTATAGCTGGATATGTCACATTTTAGATCTGAGCTATCACAAATCTATGATGTAAACATTGACTTACAAATATTTGTGTCAGTATATGCTTATATTTTGCTTGGGCATGGACTATCTAGATTATATGGTAGAAACATTTATTTTTGTCTTTTAAAGAGTAAACTGTCTTTCAGATAGGTTCAGCATCTGGGATATAGTTGCATTAGTTACCTGAATGTGTGTTCTTTCCCATTATAACATCTGCTTCAGTTCTGCATCATATGGATTAAATTTATTATGACACATTTCACTGTATTAGCACCTGTTTGATCGTGACGGATTGGATATCTAACATAAATTTTATCTTGTTAAGTGCTAGATAGTTTGGTAACTTATAAATCATCTCAAATCATTCTAAGAACCCAATAAGCAATATGTAAGTAATTTTTTCCTATTCATTCCCAGGTAATGTTCATACATCTGTAATATGTTCAATAGTTTTTACTAACTAATGGGGAGACTGTCTAATTCATGAAGAATTCTGGTTTCATATGTGGGAGACTGAATGTAGGAATGAATTTTTTCTGACTTATATGATCAAATAGAATCCATTCTATTATTTACTCAAATATTTTATTTATGTATATTACATATTTGCCATTACAATTTTGATTTTGTTTACATTTCTTTCTCTTATGATGTCTTGTAGCATCTAGTAGTTAGAAATTAGTGAGCAGTGGGTGTTTGAGCTTGAATTCTTTCATAAAGGAATATAGAAGTAATCTTTTTGTGATGTAAATAAAGTTTCAGTTCTTATTTCTGCTGCTTAACTATGGAAGAGTTCAGATCCCAGAGTGTGTCAAGTTGTGTGTCAGCACAACTTGACACAGCTGGAATTATCACAGAGAAAGGAGTTTCAGTTGGGGAAATGCCTCCATGAGATAGATCCAGCTGTAAGGCATTTTCTCAATTAGTGATCAAGGTGGGAGGGCCCCTTGTGGGTGGTGCCATCTCTGGGTTGGTAGTCTTGGGACTATAAGAGAGCAGGCTCAGCAAGCCAATGGAAGCAAGTCAGTAAAGAACATCCTTCCATGGCATCTGCATCAGCTCCTGCTTCTTGACCTGCCTGAGTTCCAGTCCTGACTTCCTTGGTGATGAACAGCAGTATGGAAGTGTAAGCCGAATAAACCCTTCCCTCCCCAACTTGCTTCTTGGTCATGATGTTTGTGCAGGAATAGAAACCCTGATTAAGACAATTATATTGGCACTAGATCTCTTAGTTCCATTATAACTAACCACCATTTAATAGGTTTGTTATAAGAACATTTAGGTTGTGTGAACTTATATATTAAATTTATATATTAAAATCAACTTCCTTCATTTCTCTTTCATCACATGTACAAACATGTATGTATAATAAATATACATGATTGTGTGTGAATATATTTATGTCTTATTTACTGTTGTATTGCTGTAAAGAGACATCATGACCTAGGCAACTCTTACAAAAGAGAGAATTTAACAGGGGGCTTTATTACAGTTTCAGATAGTTATTCCATTATCACGGGGGAAGCAGGACAGTATAGCACTGGAATACCAGCTTAAAGCTTTATATCTCGATCTCCAGGCAGAAGGTATCTATCTATCTATCTATCTATCTATCTATCTATCTATCTATCTATCTACTTATCTACATTGTGTATAATGTACAAACTATGTAATATATAACATATAATATATGTATTATATATGTGTATATGTATGCCTTGTATAAGCATATATTCATGTTTGAACATTTTACCTTACAGTTCACAATTCATGTGTATATCCCTAATTTTGTTTAATAAACTTTCTGGATGGTCTTGACTGCTATATTTTAAAATTAACCTAACAGAATTTTCAAATAATTTTTTAAGAATATCTATAAACCTTGCTTCATAACCTTAATATTAGAATTTTGCATTACTACATTCCTTATTCTTTTCCTTGTCCTCTGTAGTGAATTTAATGTTAATTTTAATAATTATTCATTTTTTTTGTTCACTCAGCCATTTCATCTAATTCACAAAATGCTTAATGCACAATGCTCAATGGAATTATTTTTGAAAAGTAATCAAAGTTTTTTTTAATAGTTTTGCCTTTTTATAGTTTTTATAAAAGTTGTTAGTCTTTGGTATATTAAGTCATAAGAATAAAATTATACATTTGCTCATATATTTCTGATGTCTTATCACTACAAAACATAAATGATATGTATACAATTATAAATTTCCTCTAAAAATGCAACATGTGTCTTTTCTGTGTTACAATACTATCTATCCACTTCTGTAAGCAGGCCACTTTATAGCATAAGGTCCAATTTTGTTGATGTAAATTTATATTTGTCATTGAGCAATACTTCAGTGCAGTTAGGAAAGACTCAAAAGCCATTATAAGTAACAAGAAATTTATCTTGTGATAAATTAGAAAGCTTCTCTTTGTCCTCCATGTTTTCAGCTAAAGATGGCTTGCCCTCTTAGGTGTTTTTCCACATCCTCAGTCTATCTCTTTGTTTTGTTCATTGTGCTGTTCTTCTACCATTATAGTCCAATCTACCATAACAGAATACCATGAGACTGGTCTGGCCCTATGGACCATAGCTGGTGTTCTTTCAGTCCTTGTCTACTATTATTGGACATTGGAGAATATATTCCCCTCTCTATCTCCTAATGATACTGTTGATTTCCAAATAATGAAAATATGCAAATACAAGTGTGTTTTCAGTCTAAGTATGTATTTATTTGTTATTTTTTTAATTAGTGCCTTGGTATGCAGTCTACATAATCCTGCAGTTCATGGTGATCATTCTGCCTCAGCTTTCTAGTATTGAAAACTCAAGACACAGACATCTCAGAAACTTGCTAAAATAACATTTTATCCCATGTTTTATCAATATTGGAAAGCTACTCAATAGTGAATGAGATACTTATAATATTATATCCTAAATGAAAAGTGGTTATTTCAAGGAACGGAGTGCAACTCGCAGTAGGTCTTCAAGTACACATCATTCTCAGTCCTTAGGCACAATCTCATTCTACAAGGTTTTGTTGCTGTTTTGTTGTTGTTGTTGTTGTCCTGTTGCTTCTGTTATTCCAAGTAAAAATGCAGTCTTGTGAAAAGACTTTAAACATTTTTAGTATGCTAAATTGAATAAAGTAATTTTCAAAGGTTATGTTCTTATCACCTGATATGTAAAGTGAATAAATGAACTTTAATTTTTTTTTTTTTTTTTGAGACAGTGTTTCACTGTATTGCCCTGGCTGTCCTGGAACTCACTTTGTAGACCAGACTGGCCTTGAACTCAGAAATCTACCTGCCTCTGCCTCCCAAGTGATGGGACTAAAGGCATGTGCCACCACACCCAGCTATGAATTTTAAAAACGAGTAAAAAGTTCGAAACATGAACACAAATTTGTATACAACAGATGTTGTTGTTATTGTATTGTTGTTGTCATTGTTGTTGTTTTCATTTTAGATGTGGTGTTTATGTAGCTCAAACTGTCTTAGAATTTATTTTCTGGCTCACATTTGTCTCAGATTCACAGTAAAACTACCTCAGTTTCTGGGGTACACATAGAGCCAGGGTCCTCCTTTTAGTTTTTATTTCTTTTCTTCTCAAGAAGAAAAATAAAGCTAAATTCTTGGAATGCAATACACTTCTGCAGCAAATGAGATCATGATAATTTTTTTCCCTATGTATGAGTCTTTAATCTTAAGATATATATCTATTTCAATTTGAACAAGATTGTCGGTTTGGCCATTTTATTAAATTTTATTTGTTCATCCACTCAAAGCTGTCAATAATCATGATAATTTCTTATAGATATGTAACTCTCCCTCTTCTTTTTAATGAAAGGTTACAAACATTTTATCTTAATCATATTCTCAACTTTCAAATAAATGTTAATGGTATCTTGTTTAAGTATGTCTTGCTATTGATGTGGTTCTGTTCCTTTGCTTTGATTGGTTATTGCAAACAATGCTTGATGCGGCTGTCTTTGGATGTTTTTATTTGTTTGTGCCTGAATGAGGACAGCAAATATATATATATATATATATATATATATATATATATATATATATATTAACGAGTTGTATTTATTTGTAGTGCTTTGTAGCTATTTTTGGAATTGCTAATATTCTGGAGATAAAACAATGACAACAAAAACATAGAAAAAAAAAAGGAATTAAAAAGAAAGACCCTAAAGCTCCACAAAAGTATAAAGGTCTGTTAGTACTCCCTCAGGCAATAATAACAGTAGTAATTGCTGTGAAGAGGAGATCCTCATCTGGATAACTATCTGAAAGTTGGACAGGGAACTCTATGGATGAGACCTGTACATTTTTATGCATTATAGGGTAGGGGTTCTGCTGATGCTGCTACAGTTGAGGTATTCATATTTTGGTGAGTAAAACTTCACCAATACTCCTGAAAGTTATAATATCATGCTCCATAATTCACTAGGTTACAGTTAGATGGTATCACTTCATTGGTCAGCTGTAGACACATTACTAGAATAAAGAGACACTTAATCATATCTCTTCAGGGAACATATTGAGCAAAAGTGCACATATTCAGGTATGAATTTTATAAGCATTCTTACGTTGCTCAGTATTATATTAATGGAAATGTCCTCTATTTTCTTAATGTTGCTTTAAAAATTACCCTAAGCAATGGCTAAGATATTGGCATACTTAAAAAGAATATTCTTCTCCAGATATTAGTTAAAGGTATTTAGTTGGTGCTTTTAATCCATATTTTACGTAATAGTCCTTAATACCCCTTACAGTCATATTTAGAAAAAAATATTACATTAGAATTTGGGTCTTTTATTATTGAAATTGTTATTTATATAATGCATATATTTCAATAATTTTACAGAATGTCTAAAACAGGTGACTTCTATATTCTTTCACTGATGTCTCTTATTATGACAATAACTACTTGATTCAACTATAGAGGATTTATACTACATTTTCAAATCCAGCAATGGTCCTTTATCTAATATATTTCATTTTCATTTTAATTGTCAATATATTGTTCAGATTACTTTTGTTGCCTTTATTAAGATCACAAATCCCCTTGACTATAATTACTCTTAACTTATTGGTCAAGAATGGTTATTTTTATTGATATAGTTTAGTGTAAAATAGTGTGAAAGGACAAATAATAATTTTTCATTTACTTCTTTTTTGAAAATATCAGCACTCTGAAAATGACATAAATCCATGCCTAAGAAATTTGAATACACTTTAGAAGAATACTTATTACCTTTACACCTCTTTCAACTTTCTGAAATCTATAACTGATCACTGTTTACCTGTGTCATTTATCATATCGGAGTAGGCTATTGAAAAAATTAAAGCCTCCAAATTCAATGGTTTTTCTCAGTGAAGAGATGAAGTCGCTATGCCTTGTGAGGGAATTCCGTGAATGCCACCCTTCCCCATGTTTCAGAAGCATTAATATGCTTGGCTGTATTCACACAGTACCATGTGGAATTTTCTCACTGATTTATGGATATTGTTATAATATGTAATGGAAAATGATGACTTTTTACAATTTTATGAGCATTCTTTAATCTGAACATCAACATAAAGTTTTACTTTTGCTAACAACAATGAGAGTGTGGTCAAAAAAAAAAAAAAGAAAAAAAGAAAAATCGCTTCTATCATTTGTTAGCTCTATATCCCATAATATATTCTTGAAATCTTAAGGGTGCTCACGGATTTATTATTTCAATTACCCTGTTAATGATACATACTATCTGAAGTGACAAGGATGTTTGAATGTGTTGCTGCACACAGCTAAATCAATTCACAGAAGCGTGTTAAGAAAACACAGATTTATGAATATAGAGATTCATGGTATATAGGAGCTCTGAATAGATGAGAGAGAGAGCTTTGCTATGCAGCAGTAGAAAAATGCATATATTCTGCACTGTGAAATAATATATAATAGGAAAAAGCAATCACTCTATTGAATGCCTTTGGTTACTCTATAAAACACAGCAGCTGAGTTTGTGTCCTCTCTGGTCGGTATAGAGTCATGTTTGTATCAAACAAAAAGAACCTCCAAGTATTTATTTAAAAGAGGAATTAAAATAGAATCATAAATGACTAATATTAGTCATAAATGACTAATGACACTGATAATGGAGTATATTATAACAAAGTTATAAATGATACATTTTTAATGTGTATATCCACATAGGAATTATTAAGCATCTGAAATAAACAGACTGTATTTTTCTTATCTAATTTATGTATCATGTATCACATGACTCTTTAGTCCTAATTTTATATAAGATGGTAGAGCTATGGCAATATGAATAGTTTTTATGAAAATTATCTCCATCTCAGCATAGGAGAAATAACAGAATTTGATTTTTTTCAATAACAGAATCTAAGGTTGTGGAGACATTTCTGGCTTCACTGCCTGACCTTGAAACTGGTTGCTGGGTAGAATTTTCTAGACAATGTAAAAATGCATTGATGCCTAGAAATTCAACTAGATGATTTGATCCAAAATGCAGATGCAGATTTAAAAGCTCTTACAAGTGTGTGAGATTTCCATAAGATATTTTTGCTCACTAAATCTCTATATAGATAGATAGACAGACAGACAGACAGATAGATAGATAGATAGATAGATAGAGACAGATAATTTTACATTTATTTATTTTATGGTGTGTCTTTAATTCAGAGGACAAATGCCTTGAGTTGGCTCAGGTTTGTCAGTGGGAACCCTTACCCACCAAACAATCACACCTGAGCAATCTCTTGATTGCCTTTACTATTTAATTTCTGTGGGTTATTTGGCAGATGGTTTATTACATCTCATTACACATTTATAGTGTCTGGTAAAATTCATGTATAATCTGATGCCTTTTGACAGTTTCTTAACCATTTATAGGTTTAATCTGCTTTATTCAAATATTTTAATATATCATATTTTGTAGTTTATTTCTTTTTTCTTTTTATTGCTACAGAATTTTATTTCCTGATTTTCTTTTTTTTTTCTTGGATATTTTCTTTATTTACATTTCAAATGTTTTCCCCTTTCCAGGTGTCCCCTTCAGAAACCCCCACTTCCATACCCTGCCTCTATGAGGGTGTTCTCCCAACCACCCACTCCCATCCTCCCACCCTGGTATTCCCTTATACTGGGGCATTATTACCCACAGGCCCGAGGGCCTCTCCTCCTACTGATGTCCAACAAGGCCATCTTCTGCCACATATGTGGCCAGCACCATGGGTTATTCCATCTGTATTCTTTGGTTCGTGGTCCAGTTCTCAGGAGATCTGGTGGGTCTGGCCTGTTGATACTGTTGCTCCCTCCATGGGGCTGCAAACACCTCAGCTCCTTTAGCCCCTTCTCCATCTCCTCCTTCTGGGAGCCCTGAGATCAGAGCAATGGTTGGCCACAAGCTTCCTCCTCTGTATTTGTAAGGCTCTGGCAGAGCCTCTCAGGAGACAGCCATATCAGGCTTCTATCTGCAAACCCTTCCCGGCATCCACAATAACATCTAGGTTTGGTGATTGTATATGGGATGGATCCCCAGATGGGGCAGTCTCTGGATGGCCTTTCCTTCAGCTATGCTCCACATTTTGTCTCCATTTTTCCTCTTGTGATTATTTTTTTCACTCTTCTAAAAAGCACTGAAGCATCCATATTTTGGTCTTCCTTTTTCTTATGCTTCATAGGGTCTGTGAATTGAATCTTGAGTATTCCAAACTTTTGGGCTAATATCTACTTATCAGTGAGTACATACTATGTCTGTTCTTTTGTAACTGAGTCTTCTCACTCAGGATGATATTCTCAAGTTCCATCTATTTGCCTGCAAATTTCATGAAGTTATTGTTTTTAATGACTGAGTAGTACTCCATTGTGTAAATGCACCATTTTCTGTATCCATTCCTCTGTTCAGGGACATCTGGGTTGCTTCCAGCTTCTGGCTATTATAAATATGACTTCTATGAACATAGTGGAGCATGTGTCTTTATTACATGATGGAGCATCTTCTGCATATATGCCTAGGAGTGGTATTGCTAGGTCCTCACATATTACTATGTCCAATTTTCTGAGGAACTGCCAAACTTATTTCCAGAGTGGTTGTAGCAGCTTGCAATCCCACCAGCAATGGAGGAGTGTTCCTCTTTCTCCCCCTCCTTGCTAGCATCTGCTGTCACCTGAATTTTCATTTTAGCCATTCTGACTGGTGTAAGGTGAAATCTCAGGGTCTTTGTGATTTGCATTTCCCTAACAACTAAGGATTTTGAACATTTCTTTAGGTGTTCCTGAGCCCTTCTATTTGTTCCATGAGGCTGCAATTAAGCTTGTACCAAAACCACAGAAAAACCCAACAAAGAAAGAAAACTTCAGACCAATTTCCCTTATGAATATTTATGCAAAAATAGCCAATAAAATTCTTGCCAACTGAATCCAAAAACACATCAAAGTAATTATTCATCATGATCAAGAAGGCTTCATCCCAGGGATGCAGGGATAGTTCAATATATGGAAATCCATCAATGTAATCCACACATAAACAAACTCCAAGGGAAAAAAAGCATGATCATTTCATTACATGGTGAAAAAGCATTTGACAAAATTCAACATCCCTTCTTGTTAAATGTCTTGAAAGATCAGGAATTCAAGGCCCATAACTAAACATAGTAAAAGCAATATTCAGAAAACCAGTAACCAACATTAAACTAAATGGAGAGAAACTTGAAGCAATCCCACTAAAATCAGGGAGGAGGCAAGGCTGCCCACTCTCTCCTTATCTATTCAATATTGTACTTGAAGTTCTAACTAGAGCAATAAGACAACAAAAGGAGGTCAAAGGGAAACAAATTGAAAAGGAAGAAGTCAAAATATCACTATTTGCAGATGATATGATTGTATACTTAAGTGACTCCAAAAATTCCACCAGAGAGCTCTGACAGCTGAGAAACAACTTCAGCAATGTGACTATAAAATAAATTAACTCAAATCAGTAGCCTTCCTATACTCAAAGGATAAACAGGCTGAGAAAGAAATTAGGGAAACAATACCCTTCATAATTGTCACAAGCAACATAAAGTATCTTGGTGTGACTCTAACCAAACAAGTGAAAGATCTTCATGACAATATCTTCAAGTCTCTGAAGAAAGAAATTGAAGAAGATATCAGAATATGGAAAGATCTCCCATGCTCATGGATTGGCAGGATTAATATAGTAATACTGGCCATCTTGCCGAAAGCAATCTACAGATTCAATGCAATCCCCATCAAAATTCCAACTCAATTCTTCACAGAGTTAGAAAGAGAAATTATCAAATTACTCTGGAATAACAAAAAGCCCAGGATAGCGAAAACTATTCTCAACAATAAAAGGACTTCTGGGGGAATCAGCATCCTGACTTCAAACTGTACTACAGAGCAATTGTGATGGTGTTGGTACAGTTATAGACAGGTAGATCAATGGAATAGAACTGAAGGCCCAGAAATGTGCCCACACACCTTTGGCTACTTGATCTTTGACAAAGGAGCTAAAACCATACACTGGAAAAAGGACTGCATTTTCAACAAATGGTGCTGGTTCAACTGGTGGTCAACATGTGGAAGAATTCAAATTGATCCATTCTTATCTCCCTGTACAAAGCTCAAGTCAATGTGGATCAAGGACCTTCATATAAAACCAGATACACTGAATCTAATAGACGAGAAAGTGGGTGTACTGGCTGATTTTGTGTTTCAACTTGACACAGCCTGGAACTATCACAGAGAAAGGAGCTTCAATTGGAGAAGAGCCTCCATGAGATACAGCTGTGGGGCATTTTCTCAACTAGTGATCAAGTAGGGAGGGCCCCTTGTAGATGGTACCATCTCTGGGTTGGTAGTCTTGGGTTCTATAAGAAAGCATGCTGAGCAAGCCAAGGGAAGCAAGCCAGTAAGTAACATCTCTCCATGGCCTCTGCATCAGCTCCTGCTTCCTGACCTACTTGAGTTCCAGTCCTGACATCCTTTGGTGATCACTAGCAATGTGGAAAGTATAAGCTGAATAAATCCTTTCCTCCCCAACTTCTTTCTTGGTCATGATGTTTGTGCAGGAATAGAAATCCTGACTAAGACAGTAGGAAAAAATAATCTTAAACACATGTAGTTTATTTTCTAAATTATATTCAATTTTATTGAGTGTAGTTTTTTGTTTTGTTTTTTGGATATTTTTTTTTTTTGAGAGGGTTTCTCTGTGTAGCCCTGGATGTCCTGGAACTCNCTCTGTAGACCAAGCTGGCCTTGAACTCAGAAATCCGCCTGCCTCTGCCTCCCAAGTGCTGGGATTAAAGGCGTGTACCCCCACTGCCTTGCTTGAATATAGTTTTTATTTGTATATATATTTAATTTCTGTCTTTCATACTGCTATCTCTCAATGTGCCTGGAAAATCTTAAGTGTCTGAATATTTAAGAATTGGTATTTATAGTGTGGAGTATGCAGATATTATTGAGTTGAGGTGTTTATATTTGGAAGTAATTGCTCTCTGAACAATTCTGTCATAAGTGGGTTGTAGGGTATATTGATAATAGCTTGGATTAGAAAAATAAAAATAAAAGCTGACATTGAGAAGAGAACAACAGAGAAGTCTAAAACTGAACTTGCCAAATATTCACCTCCTGAAAAAGGTCCAAGAGAGAACAGATACTGCTACAAACAGCAAAGGTAAAGGAGCTACTATTAAGAGTAGAAGTTATAACTTGATTTGATTTTTTACATAAAGAGGTAATTTAAAACTACAGCTCTTCCAGGATGAGTTTTTATTAAAAAAAAATAACTCATTTGTAAGTTTGGAAAGTGTTATTACTTTATATAAGACTAGAACACTATATATTTAGATTATGTTTCTCCTCCAACTCTTGAACCACTTCTAACATCCTGCTCCTCCCCTTCTTTTGCTTGCCATTTTCATCCTCTTTAATAGCTCTCTGAGTCCCCCTAGCACTGCCTGTACAGTCACTGATGACTCTTGTTACCACCCAGCATGCCCTGGCAACAGACTGGTAGCCATACCACTGAAGAAACCCAACTCCCCACTCCTAGCAGCCATTAGCCACAAATAGTCTCCACTTGGTGAAGACTATTTAATTCAGCAAAATTTTATTGTTAAAATCCTTGGCTGTCTATTTTACATACTATGCAAAATAGCTTTGCTTATTTCATTTTCCTCTAATGCTTTTCTATAAACAAAATAATAATGATTAATAATAAGGATGAAAATAATAATAATAGTCCTTAGTTTGTTTTTCAGTTAATTCATACTCCTACTCTCTCAGATCAGCATATTGTCTTTAATTATGGAGTGTAAATCACCTCAATTACTTCTAAACTACATATATGTAAGAAAGATTATTTGGCAACTAGTAAAAGGCCAGATGAGAGATAGCACAATTCTACTTTAATAACATAACCACCTGAGATGAAGAGAAACTTCTTTTCTTCCGTATAATTTGATATATGAAGAGAAAACTGATAGCAACATGCTTAGATGAAGATATACTTTGTCATCTCTAAGTTATCAGCAAATACTGAGTAGTTTATAAAAACCCAGACATAAGTATCAAGAGGGGTTTATATTAGAAAGAGTATGTATAAGATGGCTTAGCTGTTAAGAGCACAGTTTCATTTACTACAGTTTCATAGTATACTGTGCCCTTTTCAGGTTACCCTGGCTTCCTATATTCTTATGCACAAAGACAAATACAGGCAAACATAAATAAAATAAAAATGAAAAAAATCTTTAAAAGAATTAGGATGTTTTAGTGATAGTGAGAGTAAATTGCATTTTGCTCATTTGAATGAGAAGATTCAAATATATCTGCATGATTAAACACCAGCTGGATATACTGTTTGGGAAGATTTGGTGGTATGGTTTGTTGGTGGAGGTAATAACTTGTTGGAGAATGTATATCACTGAGAATAGGTGTTGAGCTCTCTCTCTCTCTCTCTCTCTCTCTCTCTCTCTCTCTCTCTCTCTCTCTCTCTCTCCCCCCCTCCCTCCCTCCCCCCCCTCTTTCTTCCCCCATGAATCAAGATGTAAAGCTCTCAGTTACTACTTGAGCATCATGCTTGTCTGCTTCTTGTCATGATAATGGTACACTAATTTAAAACTCAGCAATCCACTGCCTAATTATGGTTTCTTTTATATGAATTGCCTTGGCCATGGTGTCTCTTCAAATCAGTAGAACAGGAACTAAGACAGAAGTTGGAAGCAAGGACTGGAATAATTTTATGACAATTCTGACATTGGTGTTGTTTGGAGAAATATGGAAGATTTTGTGACTTTAGACTATGTGATGGTTTGAATGGGAGTTTCCTACCATGAGCTGATATATTTGTATGCCTAGATCACAGCTGATGAGCTATTGGGAAGAATTAAGAGGTATGGTCTTGTTGAAGGAAATGTGTTCCTGAGGGTGGGGTTCGAAGCTTCAAAAGGGCCAGTGTGTCTCTCTAACTACTTACTGCCTGTGGATCAAGATGTAAAGCTCATAGCTCATGTATTAGTACCAGGCCTGTCTGCTTACTACTATGAGAATAATGGAATTATCCTCTGAAAGTGTATGCAAGCCCCCAGATAAATGATTTTTTTTTAAAATTAGGGATTCTCTCATCATGGTATCTCTTCACATTGCTAGAACATTAAAAGAAACAGATTAGAAAACCAGTTGAATACTTTAGGAGGTGCTTAATAAGAAGCATGAAAGGCATGAAAGGCAGTGATTCTGAAGGTGATATGAACTGTGGTGACCCAGATCAAGAAGTTTCAGAAGGTAAGAATATAATCTAATTGGATGGCTGAGAGGCCATTTTTGTGATATTTCTGCAAAGAATAGGGTTGTTTTTGCCTTTGCCCTAAACGTATTCCCGAGAATAAATGGGAGGTTTTTGGAGCAGTATTACTGTCAGAGGATATTCCATGGCAGGCTGTGTCATGTAGTTATTAGTGACCACACTCATGCACATCTGCAATGAAGAGGAAGAAGCAGGGCTAAGAAGCGCAAAATGTAGTTCGAGGAATGAAGGAACATCAGGAAATGTAAAGTTGGGAAAACTTTTAGAGCTCAAGCTGATAAAATTTTCATCAAAGGCCTCATTTAAATAGAGTAAAAGAAGGGTGCCCCCTGAAAGGCAAAATGCCACACAGCTATGTTGTTAAATTATAACAACAAATTAAGGAATAGCATAAGCAACAAAGGAAATGCAAATATAATTCAAAGAGGAGGCCTGGCTCCATCTCCAGCAAGCAGCATAACTTGGGAGCCTCAGCCATATGATTGTAGACTCGTCATGAAAAGCACACGGAAAAGGATACAGAAACTTCCTCTAAGTTTATAGAAACCCAAACGGCCTGCATGCTCTTCCTGCACAAATGACAGAAAAGTCTATTTGACTAAGCTGTGAGGTGGATCCTGGATTTCATTAGTGACCTCACAATGGTAGAGATGTCAGCGCCATTGGATACCTGCCAAGAAGGGTCTTGGATAGGTTGTAGAAACAGCCAGTCCAAGAGAGAGAAGTTACAGTCAACAAAATGAATATCTAGAGAACATTTTGCTATCAGACATAGAGACATAAACTGTGGAGTTTTCCCTAGTGGATTGTGTTTTGCTTTGATGAAAGCTTTCCTCACCACTCCACCTCTTCTATTTTTGGAATGAAATTCTGCACCATTTTATGTTTGAAGTATGCAAATTGCCTTTTCATTTTACAGGGATTAAGATGTGGTCTGAAGTCTCCGGAAACTTTGGACTTCTAAACCAAGTTGAGTCTAAGAAAGACTATGAGGACTTTGAACTAGACTAAATGCATTTTTCATTATGACATGGGTACAGGGCCTGTGAGGGCCAGAGAGTAGAATGAGGTGTTTTGAATGAGAATAGCCCACATATGCGCATGTATTTGACTGGGTGCTTTTTAGCAATTACAATTGAAAAAAAAAAAAAAAAGCCCCAAATTAGGTGATTTTTATTTTATAAGAGTTGCTTTGGTCATAGTGTCTCTTCAAGCAGTATAACAGTAAATAAGATGGCATTTTAATAAGATTTTAAACTTGTTCTTGTTAGAGTACTGGTCTATGGTTTACAAGTCAGGTCATGTTTTATACCCTTCTCATCCTAAATGATATATAGATGTTTATTATTGGTTATACCACTCAAGTGTTAACTTTTTGTTAAAACTTTTTTTTCCTTTTATAAGATTTGTTTCGGGCTAAATATTTGAGCTTTTTTTTCTGCTATGATATCAAATCTGTTTTCTAGTATAAATGTTAACAAATGGCATGGTAAAAAAATTCAACAAACTTTATATTTTTATTCCAGATATCTTTTCTTGTAATTTTGGTGTGAAAATGTGAGTCTAGTTTTGGACTATTTTTTACATGAATATATTTTCTACTTTGAGTTGAATTAGTACATTTTAGTAAATGTGCATGAATACAATACTTTCAGACTCTTTCTATAGCTAAAAATATACCTTCCTTGTCCTATAACCCAGACAGTGACTTGGTCAGACATAAGAATCTTTGGTAATCCATTTCTTTCAAAGCTCTCTAGCTACTATTTATTCCATCCATGGTTTTTTGCTTATCCTTTTCATTTGATATCATTGAAACTCCCCATATCAGTCTCACTGTATTCACTTTGCTCCTTTTTGGCCTGACTCCATAAAAGAATATTTATCTCAGGCTGTCAGATATTTTTTGCACTCCTGCGATGTATTTTTATACTTCTTTTTTTTATTATTCTAAAAGTTTTAGTATTTAGTCTTATAACTTTAAGGAATTAGTTTTATTTTCTCTATTTTACTTTTGGATTGTATTCTCATTTTTCTTAAAAATATTCTTTGCAATTATTGATTTTTAAAAAAAAAAAACACGTATCATTTTTGTTTTCTACTTTTTACATTCATGTTTGTCGCAAGTTTTGAAAGCCTGTAAGGTAGATTAGCAGGCAAAGGCTCTTGTTGCCAAGCCTCGTTCTCTGTCATTGATCCCAGAGTTCCACATAGGGGAAGTAGAGAACCAACTCCTACAAACTGTCTCTGAGCTCCCCAGGCATGCCATGCCCGCACATGTTCACGTACTCCCCCACCCCACACATACATAAATATCTGTACACATAGTCATACACTCATACTTGTAACTCTTTTATTTCCTGTCCTTATTTCACTTTATCTATTGTTAACTTATATTTACTTTGTTATATTTTATGTTGTTAACTTATATTTACTTTGTTATATTTTACGTTGTTAACTTATATTTACTACTTGTGCTGGTCATGCAGAATCTAGTTATAATGGTCATAAAGATTTTCATCATATCTGATCCTATAGGCAGGTTTTATACTCTTATCCCTTTATTCTTGGTACATAAAGTAAGAACTCAGTTTGTGTCAATAATGGAGAAAATCCAACATCTGTCCAATAAAGCTCCTATGTCTGAGTAACACCCCAAGAGAATCTACCAATTGATTAAAGTGACATTTTAGTTTGAGTGCTTGCAATTTTTAAAGGACTCTTCATAATTAGCTGAAAATTCTGCCCTTCTTTGGAATTATTCTTTAAGGTGAATATTTTGAAATCTAAGTGTCTACTTTCTGCTTGCACACTGAATGATGAGGCCATGTGATTGTTGCTAAAAGCCTTCTTTCTCCCAACTTACCAATGATAAAAGGATAAGCCAAGGTGCAATTCTGCAAAAATTCATTTGAAGTGACTTAGAAAGTTATGGGTGCTCCTTTCCTGAAGGCTATATCTGCAAAATTTCTTGAACAAGGATGATAACTTCCCCATATTATTTTCTGTGAAGCTTTCTCCCTTAGTTACCCAAAATAAACACTTTAGTTCTATTCAGAAGTTGTCTTACAATTAAGGCAGAGTTGTGCACAACATGTAGTAGAAAGCAGCTGGATACTCAGATGAGAATTTTTGACCTTGTCTGCTCATCTCTGACAGGCTATGAAGCCCAGCAGCATCCATCCTTTCCATGATGGCACAGCTGAATGCCCCACCATAATAATGTTTTGGCATGGACAGCAGTCACTCATGACAGAATTAAATGGCTGAGATTTAAAATAATATCAAAATTGGTCCTGCATCTTGTTCTATCTAGCGAGAGTACCAAAGTTGGTACATTGAAGAAGGGGTATGTTCTAATTCCATAGAAAAACTAAAACCAAAAGAATCAAAGTATTCAATAACTTTAGCCTCATCAAGATCTCCCCACATAACTCCATTTAAAATTATCAGGTAACACTCTTCCAATCAGTGATTTCAGTTAAATTGAAACATCTTTGAGTCTGGGAAGTAAATTCTCATAGTAAGTTAGCTAATGATATGATGAAAATTCAGTTTCATTATCAACACCTTCTATTCTGAGGCTCTTGGAAAGAAGATTCTCTTTCAGGACACACTTAGAAAGCTTTAGATAACTTACACAAATCAAAAAGATGGGGCTTTCATATCTGAACGCATTCATATAATTTTTACTTTATCTAGGAGTGCTAGAATTAATGCTCCAACTTCATTATGCACCCCCCCCCGCCTCCCAGATACCCAGGAGTTGTATACAGAGTGAGACTAAATCCTTTGATTTTAAACTAGTTAATAAAAATATCAAATATATTTTTGTGATTGTCAAATAGCCAACAAAATAGATTTTTTTTTAAATTTTCTCTGCTGCCAGGACAATTTTTGGTAATTGAAAATTACTTGAATTAGAGGGCAAGCTTCAGTCACCACTAGACCCCATAGTCATTTTCTTTCATAATTTTCCTAGAAGCACAACTTGCATTAGAGTTCTCCAGAGAAGCAGAACTAACAGAATAAAAATATAAAGGAGTGGTCATATATATGACTCCTGAAGTGGTTGAAAACTTGTGTGTTGCTGAATTCATGGGGTTGAACTCTTCAGGAGTCACAATCTGTCACAGAAGGCCTAGAATATTCATGAAGATGTGCTAGACTTTATTCCATGTCAAAGATCAAAAAGGCTATATTCTGATGTAACAATTGATGGGGACAGTAGTGGAAGTGAATAGTTAATGTGGGAAAGCAAAATACAGCCCTACTTTCCTTTCAGACTTCTTTATATCTTAATCTTATACTTTACTGACTCTTTTCAGATCAGTCATAGATACACTCAGAAACTGATTTCAGAAGAGTTCAACAGGAAAACAAAGGTTAAACATCACAAGCCAACACATTGTTAAACTTTGTACTCATTCTTATGTCATGCTTAATACTCAAATGAGTATGCTGAGGCCACAATCCACCCTCACTTGATATAACAATGTTATATGTAATTGAAAACATATTATTCCTTCCACAGAATAAATTTTCGATGCCTCAGAGGTCCATAACGTAAGTATGATAACACAAATTTACAACACTGAACTATTGATTATGTCTCATTGTTGGCTACATGATAAAGAAATAGAGGAATTAAACAAATTTCTCCTTAAAGTACATTTATCTATGTACAAGTATATCATTTTAAAAATTGGACAGAAACACTCCCAAAATTTGTAATTTTGGTATCTGTTGCTGGTCCCTTGACTTTAGCTGACTTTATACTGACTATATTTTCCTTTACTACATATTCTATATTTCCTTAATACTAGGCAAGCATGTCATTTTCTAAAATTTTCTAACTACTCAGTGTTAAGGAATCATAGTCTCCCAGTTATTTATATTCTGTTTGATAAGTATTCAATATCAAAAAGGAAAATACAAGTAGAATCATTATTATGAAAACCTGAGTTTTACTATTAGCGTTTTTTAATACTAGAAGAAAAAAGGTAATACTTTCCCAGGTTTTTCTCATATCTTCTTGCCTTTGGAAGTCTAAAAAACAACAACAACAACAACAACAACAACAACAACAAAACTTAAACTTTTTTCCTGATGTTTTTTGCCTTATCTTCATCTCTATTTTTATGTTATTTTATCATTATGTAAGAATCTCCTTGCATTTGAAAACTTGAAGCACTGATTCTTTTATAAAGACTTTAGAAATGTGTGCACTTTTCTCTACCAAGGCTAAATATCATAAGGTATACAAATATTCTCTTTTCACTTTTTTTCTTTTTAGACTCACCATCTTTTATAACTGTTCTCTATTAGATTTTGTTGGTTTTCCATGTGTGCACTAGACAAGTCAATATCATCAACTATAATTATTTATGTTTGTTTTATTATTTTTTTCTTTCTGTTAGACAGTAAGAAAGAATGCAGCTACAAGATGATGGATGGCACGAATGAATAGGCTAGTAATATAAATGATATAACCAGGAAGAAAGAGCTAGAATCATAAGGGTTCAGAGTTGAAAGAAAGATTTACTAGGATTAAACATTGGAAGGGAATATACACTCTTCCTTCCCAGTGTGTATTTGGCTGTTTGTACAAAATTATTACTTTTTAAAAAACCTTTCTATCTTAATAAAACTATGATTAACTACCTTATTTTCCAATTATTTTATTTCCTCTACTAGTCTTAATTACTAATGTTTCTAATGAAGAAATCTCTCCATATCCTACTTCTTCCTCAAGAAAGCAAATTCAACTTCTCTCATCATCATTTCTGAGTAAATACAAGGAGACACAAATTTTATTCTTATCTCTTTCACTATCAGTTAGCTTCACTGGGTCTTGACTGACTTTGTATGTAAAAATCTTCCTTATACATAATTTGGGATATTATTTTATTCTATAATTAGGAATGTGTGATTGCATGTTTGTGTGTGACTCTGTGTGTGTGTGTGTGTGTGTGTGTGTGTGTGTGTTGTGCTGGTGCACATATATGTGTGTTAGCATATATAGAGATGCCAGAGGTTGAGATTAGATTTCTTTAACTCATTTTCACCCTTTTTTGGGGGACAGACTCTAGAGTCTCTCACTAGTCTAATCACTAGTCCTGCTAGACTGATTGATTAGTAAGTTCACGGATCCTGTTGTCCTGACTTTGTATTGATGAGAAAACAAGAGTATTGATGACACCAAGCTCTTTTACCTGGGCTCTGAAGACTAAACTTAGGTCCCTGGTCTTGCACAGTAGGAAATTTATCTATTTATCTCCAGAACCTAATGTTCTTATATCTAAAAATGAATTTTGATTGTGAAATCTATAGCTTTAACACAGGTGTCTACCTCACTCTCCTCAATTAAGGAACTTACATCCAGTTTCTATAATAAACCATCTTTACCAGAAGCTACAATATTGTACAACACATCTTCAGATCTTACATATTCTGGCATTTTTATGTTATTTATTAATTTTCCATTACTCTGTTCCTTTATATTCTTTTATTATTTTATTAAATTATTTTATTTGTTTACATTTTAAATGTTTTTCCCCTTCCTGGTTCTCCCTCCCAGAGTTCAGCTCATCCCCCATGCCCTTTGGTTCTGAGAGAATGTTGCACCCCTACCTCATACCTGCCAACATCCCCTTTCCTGGAGCATCAAGTTTTACAGGATTAAGTACATCTTCTCTCACAGAGGCCACACAAAGCACTCCTCTGCTATATATATGCAGGGGGAAGGGATGGGGTGGGGTGGATTGGGATGCACAGCCACCCCATTTATGCTCTTTGGTTGGTGGCATAGTCTCTGGGAGCTCTGAGGTGTCCAGGTTAGTTGATACTGTTGATCTTCCTATGGGGTTGCAATCCCATTCAGGTCATTCATTCCTTCTCTTCCACAGGGATCCTGGACTTCAGTTCAATGGTTGTCTTTAAGTACCAGCATCTGTCTTACTTAGGTACTGGTGGAGCCTCTCAGAGGACAGTGATGGTGGGCTCCTGTCTGCAAACACAACATGGCATAAGTAATTGTGTTGGAGTTTGGATAGGATGGATCCCAATTTGGTCAGCCACCGGATGGTCTTCCCTCCAGTCACAGCTCTTTTTGCCCCTGCATTTATCTTTAGACAGGAACAATTCTGGATCAAAAATTTTGAAGATGGGTGAGTGGCCTCATGCTTCAACTTGGGGCCATGTCTATCTACTGGAGGTAGTCTCTTCAACCTACAGATTGAGAAAAGATCTTAACTAACCCTATATCTGATAGAGTGATAATACACAGAATATACAAAGAATTCAGGAAGTTAGATTCTAAAAAATCAAATAACCCAATTTAAAAATGGGGTACAGAGCTAAACAAAGAATTCCTGCTTGTGGACGTTGTACATCGTGGTGCGCACTAGGCTCCGCACCACGATGTACAACGTCCACAAGCAGGGGGGCTGCAACCCTGTAGGTGGAACAACAATATGAACTAACCAGTACCCCCTGAGCTTGTGTCTCTAGCTGCATATGTAGCAGAAGATGGCCTAATCGGCCATCACTGGGAAGAGAGGCCCCTTGGTCTTGCAAGCTTTATATGACCCAGCACAGGGCAAGGCCTGGGCCAAGTAATGGGAGTGGGTGGGTAGGGGAGCAGGGGCGGGGGGGTATAGGGAACTTTCGGGATAGCATTTGTAATGTAAATAAAAAAATAATAAAAATAAAAAATTAAAAAAAAAACAACAAAAAAATAAAAATGAGGTATAGAGCTAAGCATAGAATTCTCAACTGAAGAGTCTCCAATGGCCAAGAAGTACTTAGAGAAAAATTCATCATCCTTAGTCATCAGAAAAATACAAATCAAAACGACCCTTAGATTCCACCATACACCAATCAGAATGGCTAATATCAAAAACTCAAATGTAAGCACATACTGGAGAGGATGTGCAGGAAAAGGAGCACTTCTCCATTGCTGGTGGGCTTCCAAACTTGTACAACCACTCTGGAAATCACGCTTGCATTTTCTCAGAAAATTGGAAAGAGTTCTACCCAGCTATACCTCACATCAGGGCATATGCCCCAAAGATGATCCTCCATACCACAAGGATACATGCACAGCTATGCTCATAGCACCCTTATTTATAAAAGCCAGAAGTTGAAAACAACCCAGATGTCTCCCAACTGAAGAATGGATGCAGAAAATGTGGTTCATTTACGTAATGGAATACTACTCAGGTATTAAAAACGAGGATATAAGCTGGGCTTGGTGGCACACGCCTTTAATCCCAGCACTTGGGAGGCAGAGGCAGACATATTTCTGAGTTCAAGGCCAGCCTGGTCTACAAAGTGAGTTCCAGGACAGCAAGGGCTACACAGAGAAACCCTGTCTCAAACAAACAAACAAACAAACAAATAAATAAAAATAAAAATTGAGGATATAATGAATTTTCCAGGCAAATAGATGAAACTAGAAAATATCATCCTGAGGTAGATAATTCAGACACAAAAGGACATGCATGGTATGTGCTCACTGATAAGTGGATATTAGCCAAAAAGTTCAGAATAGTCATGATACAATTCACAGACTATATAAAGCTTACCAAGAAGGAAGGTCCAAGTGTGGATACTTCAGTTCCACTTAGAAAGGGGAACAAAATAATCATGGGAAGGAGGGAACTGGGTGGGAGAGAGTAATGAGAGGAGAAAGGGGGACATGATCATGTATGTGGTGGGCACAAAGGAGAAGCCCAGGGGCGTCAGGAGAATGAATGAAAATATGCAGCTGTGGGGAGGGGGAAGAGATGGAATGGGGGATCCTCTAGAAAGTCCCAGAGGCCATGTGAGAGGTATTGAGGAATCATTGGGGATGACCTTTTCTGAAATAGTCTGTCGATTAATTCATCCATCATAGCCTCAGTTATATTAATTATCTGTTTAGCTATTTCTATTTACCTAATATAAGCATATTCATGCTAATTATTCTACAACTGGTTTAATTTTCTCTAAATATTTTCAGAGTTGAATAATATCATAAATTATTACATGACTTATTACTTTAGGGAATAAAAAATTCAGTATTATGGTTATCAATTTTATAATTATTAATCTTCTGTGTCAATTTATTATCCCAGATGTGTCCGAGAAAGCAGTGCTGGAATACATTGATATTTAAACAGGTCAACAAAGCCCACTTTGAGCAAAGAGAGTGGCCTCTTCCAATTTTGCTGATGCCCAAATGAAAAAAAAAAAAGTTGAAGCAAGCAAACTTTTGCTGTATTGGCGATGGAATATTCATTGTGTCATTTCCTTGAATATTAGCTTAAGCCCCATTGCTTATTGCCCTTTTAACTTGGACTTCCACTACCTGTTGTCTTGAGTGTCAGGTTGAGCTACACAGTCAATATTTCTGAATCTTCTGCTGGCATAAGGCATAATGTAAGATTTTTAGGTCTCAGCTCTAATATTACAAATACACAGGGAGAGTAGGGAGGGAGGAAGGGGGGCAGTACACACACAAAGACATGCAGAGCTTTTTGTTTTGTGCCTATTGGTTCTGTCTCACAGAGAACATTGACTATGATACATGTATTACTGAATATCTCTTGGGACATTCTCACCAACAGTTTATCATTCACATTTACTCCTCACACTACCAATATATCTCATCATTTACTGTTCAATGAAAGCAACCTAACAGCTTTTATATATTGCAATGATTCTTCACTGCATTTCTCTAACTAGACACAGGGAGCTAACTAGTCACAGGGAGCTAACTAATCACAGGGAACTGTCATTGTGAACCTGTTGTATATTTGTATATCTTCATTGGAAGAAATATAAGTGGAAGGCACTTAGCTCATCTCTCAGCCATGCTGTTGTTGTTATTGTCATTGTTACTATTATCATTGCTTTGTTGTGTGGCTGTTGGCTTCCTTGTACATTTGGATATTAACTGATTATCTGCCCTATGATTTCTCAGTGATTTCCACTTCGGTGGGTGGCCTTTTTGTCTGTTGATATTTTAAGTTTGTTTTGAAGAAATGTTTTTGATGAAAGGAGACACAAATTGGAGGAAGACAAAAATTGGAAAAATCACCTCCTTGTAATGGAATGGAGAAATTAGTGCTGCCAAGCTTCTACATTACTCAAATAAATTTCAGTTTCAATGCAACAAGCTCTCTGAAATCTGTTTCATATTTTAATGTGTCCTTTTTCTTAGTGACAGTGATTTCAGAATTACTTTGTCCATTTCTAGCAAATAGTGATTACATAACAACAGAAGCAATTCACACTAAACATTTTTTAACACTTTAGTTTTGAGGTAGACTATAGGCAATGATAAGGTACATAACTTATACATGTTTTGCAAGTCAGATGTTAAAGATATACAGAATAATATGTCTGCATTTAATAATACTAAGTGTGGAATGAAAGTTGCTGAGAAGGTAGGTCTCATGTGTTCTAGTCCGAGGCTATAATGAAGACACAAAACACGGCCTCTATTTGAGATGAGAGGTGGGCAGTTTTGATCTTTTCACAATAGAAAATAACTATATTAAAGCATGATATAAACTTATATTGTGAATATACATATGTTATTTAATTAATCATATTATATAGTTGTGTATACTTCCATGCATAACTTTATGTGCAACATGAGTGTACAAGTGCCTGTGAAGACCAAATAAGGGTATTGGACCCACACAGCTTCAGTTGCAATGTGCCTGAGCACCATCTCATGGAAAACCTGAGAATGAAACTCAGGTTCTCTCTCTCTCTCTCTCCTCTCTCTTTCTCTCTCTGCTCTCTCTTTCTCTCTCTGCTCTCTTCTTTTAAAACTCCCTTTTTTATTGAGAATGGCTTCTTTCTTCATGCAGTTTAGCTTGATTACATTCCCTGCTACTTCTCCAAGTTCCTCCCTATCTTCTTTCCATCGGGATCCAGTCATTTCTGTTTCTCATTAGAAAAAAAAAATCAGGCTAACAGCAAAATGTAGCAAATAATACATAGTAAGATAAAACAATAACCATCACATCAAATTTTGACAAGAAAACAAGGTCACATTGGTGAAGATAACAGACACCACCTACACAAGTCTTTGAGCAGGAAGAGATGGAGATATAGCTTATATAGAACCTTCATCCCTATGTTCTAACAACTTTAGTATGGGAAGGCACTCTGCAGGCTACCAAAGGAGAATTGTAGACCCCCACCCAGTAACAAACCCTTTGTTTCCTCTTCTTACCCTTCATTATTAGTTAGAGAGGAACTGGGAGACAGACAGCTGACAATCTGCTATAGGTCGAACGAAGTTTACCTGAGAGCAGGCTCCAACTCTTTGAGCCATATTCCAAAAAACTATGTATCTTCTAGTATTAATACCAGCTCACAGGTAAAAGTATTAAGAATTTACATACACACCTGAAAAATATAACCTGATTTTAAGAGCAGGGCATTTCTAGTATAAACCCTATGTGACAGCTGGCTTTGACTATGCAGATCAATGTAATCCAATTACTCTCTCTAAGCATATAAAAATTTTAAATTATTAAATCATTCAAGCATACGATATGTCATTATAGTGGAATGAAGAGATTGCTGTTGCATAGAAAAACCAAATGTCCATGATGGTACAGATCTATTCCTCATAGAAGATAATATGAGATAAATAGCATGTTCACTTTCCAGCTTTATATTTAATAGAACAGTTCATTTTATCCACTAAAGAGCAGAATATACCATTCAAATTTGTGACCACATGAAGGTTTATTAATAAAAACCTGAAATAACTTTATTATACAATTTGTGTTTGAGTTTCTCAATGAAATTGGTGGTTGATGCTCTACTGGTTTTGACCTCGCATTGCTCACTGCTGACCTTAAACATACTTTAGCTCAATTCTTTATCTCTAACTCATCTTTGGTGATGTAAAATACCATTCTGCTTAATTATTCTTTCAGAAGCATCTCTGTTATCAGATGTGCCAATAGCCCTCTGCCTCAAAAATGACACTTATAAGCACTTTGTTTTATTGTTACCTGTCTTTCAGGGGAAAATATAATAACTGAAAATGCATACTCTCTAATAAGATTATTTCTGGATTAAAATGCCTGCTTAACTTCATTTATGATCTGTGTTGTCTCATTCAAATTAATTAACCTCTATAATCCTGATAGTCTCCACTGTATAACTGTAATACTCTAGGTTCATTTCTGATAATGTGATAAAAAGAACTGGCAAAACAAAATTGCTATGTAAGAGGGATTTATGTTAACTTATATTCCACATTACAGTACAACATTGTGGTGAAGTCAAAGCAGGCACTTCAGTTAGTCCATCATATCGAAAATTAAGTGTAGAGAGAAATAAAAAATGCAATACTTACTATCACTTATGCTCAGTGTAGCTGATCCATTTTTATGTTTGAGTTCCTTCTGTCTAGGGAATGATGCTACCTAGTGTGGGTTGTGTCTTGCCACTCAGTTAACATATGGCAGTCCCTCCCAGATATGTCACCTACTGGCCTAACCAAGAAGGACAGTGAGACTCTAGCTAGTTAATTCAAAGTAGTGCCAACTTTAAAGATAACCATCACAGAAAATAAATATTCCACAAGCATGCAAAATAAAAACAATGATTTAATTCTTAACATTCAAAATCTATTTCATTTGGATTCATCTCAAGCTCATTTATATTCAAATTTCCATAGGTAGTCTAACATGTTAGGAAATAGTAAGTAAAAGTATAAATAGAATTATTGTAATAAATATAAATAAATTGCATAGAAATATTCATTGGTCTTGTTGGAAAGTCTCAGAAACTTCAAAAATCATTCAGATTTCTTTCATCTCATGCAAAATCTTTGATGGTTTGAAGAGATGTAAAATTTTTCCCTAAAACTAAGAGGAAGTCAGACCACACAATTCATCTCCAATTATATTTTAGTAGGAGATTTTCTACAGTATTTTGTTGGTTTGTCTTATTATGTTTTTTTCAGTTTTATTTTTTATTAGATATTTTCTTTATTTACATTTCAAATGCTATCCCAAAAGTTCCCTATACTCCCCACCCCTTCTCCCCTACCCACCCACTCCTAATTCTTGGCCCTGTCATTCCCCTGTACTGGGGCTTATAAAGTTTGCAAGACCAAGGGCCCTCTCTTCCCAACGGTGACTGAATAGGCCATCTTCTGCTACATATGCAGCTGGAGACACAAGCTCTGGGGGTACTGGTTAGTTCATATTGTTGTTCCACCTATAGGGTTGCAGACCCCTTCAGCTCCTTGGGTACCCCCCTAGCTCCTCCACTGG
>NC_034591.1:96656129-96674234 GCF_900095145.1 Mus pahari | reverse complement strand
AGGCCAGCCTGGTCTACAGAGTGAGTTCCAGGACAGCCAAGGCTAGACAGAGAAGCCCTGTCTCGAAAAAACAAAACAAAACAAAAAAATAAGGCTGCTATGAACATAGTGGAGCATGTGTCCTTATTACCAGTTGGAACATCATTTGGGTATATGCCCAGAAGAGGTATTGCTGGATCCTCCGGTAGTACTATGTCCAATTTTCTGAGGAACTGCCAGACTGATGTCCAGAGTGGTTTTACAAGCTTCCAATCCCACCAGCAATGGAGGAGTGTTCCTCTTTCTCCGGATCCTCACCAGCATCTGCTGTCACCTGAATTTTTGATCTTAGTCATTCTGACTGGTTTGAGGTGAAATCTCAGGGTTGTTTTCATTTGCATTTCCCTGATCATTAAGGATGTTGAACATTTTTTCACATTTATCTGTGTGTGTGTGTAGGTGTGTGTGTATGCGCGTGCGCACATACACACACACCTACACACACACACACATACACACACACACATTTCTATGAATGTATGTGAATACCTCCCCATGTATGTAGCTTTCTAAGTACATGGATCCTTGGCCTTTGTGACAAGAGTATTGATTTGCTGAATAATTTTGCTGGCCTCAATATGGGTAGTGTTTTAAAGTGAATAAAAACAAATTATTTTTTCCTAAATGGAAAATGATGTATATTCTCATTTAAGAAGAGTAAAATTAATACATTCATCTAATCTAATCAACATAGATACTTACTGGAATTAGTGAGTTAGTTCAGTGACTCACCAGAAGTAGATCAATACACTAATACAATTATATTTCTGTTTCCTATAATGTGAAATTTATAATAATATCAAAATGAGTCTTAAGAGGAAGTCTGATAAAGATGCTGAAAACCTATGATTGCAAAACTGTAAAACTGTAAAAGCATCTCTGAGAACAATTAACAAAGTAGTGGAGACATGTGATTTGAACCTTGATTCAGACTCAGCATTAATACTAACTTTTATTTATTAAGCTATAGATTCAATGTAGTTTCACGTAAAGTACCTCAGATCTTGTTTGACTGTGTGCAAGTTGAACTGATGATAAAGAATACATGGATGGAGATAAAGGATATATATATATGCCATATATATATATATATATATATATATATATATATGGTATATATAAGGGATATATCTATAGGATATATTTATATCTATATCTCTCTTTATATCTATCTATCTATCTATCTATCTATCTATCTATCTATCTATCTATCTATCTATCTATCTATCTATCTCTCTATCTATGTACCTAATATAAAGACTTATTCCCCAGAGCTCCCAGGGATTAAACTACCAACCAAAGAGTACACATGGAGGGACCCATGGCTCCAGATGCATATGTAGCAGAGGAGATAACCTTGTCGGACATCAGTGGAAAGAGAGGCCCTTGGTCCTGAGAAGGCTAGATACCCCGGAGTAGGAGAATGCCAGAACAGGGAATCAGGAGTGTGGGTAGGTTGGTGACCAGTGAGAGGGGGGATGGGACATGGATTTTAGGAGGGGAAACCAGGAAAAGGGATAAAATTTGAAATGTAAATAAAAAATATCTAATAAAAAATAAAGTTATGCTGGGCGTGGTGGTGCACACCTTTAATCCCAGCACTTGGTATGCAGAGGCAGGAGAATTTCTGAATTCGAGGCCAGCCTGGTCTACAGAGTGAGTTCCAGGACAGCCAGGACTACACAGAGAAACCCTGTCTCGGAAAAAAAAAAAAAAAGAAAAAGAAAAAAAAGTTATATTAATCTAAATCTAAATAACTGGCTTTTGGAAGTGAGGATAAACATTTTTATAATTGTGTATAAAGTCATCCATGTGAGAACTAGTTATATTCACACTTATAAAGATTTATAAATAGACATAATATTTCAATGGCATTTCAGCAAATGTACAGAAAAAAAACTGAAAAGCTCAATTTCATTAAAAAATAAAGGCAATGTCAAAGTAGTTCCACATAAAATTCAATTTTATACCTCATATCAAATGAAAAATTATGTATTACCAAATCTTAAGTAAATGTTAATCTAAAACTACTCAATTTTTGTGAAAATATAGAAGAAAATCCTGACATTGTATCATTGTATAAGAGATTTTTAAGGATGTGCCATATATACATATACACACACACATACATATATATTCACATACATATATACACACACAGACAAACACATATATATGCACGCACACACACAAAGTGTGTGTGTGTGTGTGTGTGTGTGTGTGTAAAATTTGACTTAATCAGAATTTAAAACACTTGTTTACAAATGACAATATTTAGAAGGTAGAAAACCAAGTCATTGAACAGCAGAAAAAGTTTTCAGGAAACATCTCCCAGAGGGCCATATCTGGATAATCTAGTGGATTATTGAAACTTTATGAATAAAGAAGATCTCTGATAATAACACTTTGATATATTTGGATGTTCAGAAAAGATGATATGCAAATACTAAATAATCACTTGATAAGATACACAATTCATTAGAATACACAATTCATTAGAAAAATATAAATGAAAACCATAACAATGTGGGTATTAGAATAACTTAAAATTGTGAACATATGAGATATTTAGAAGAAAGGGGTAACGTTGAACATGGAGTGAACTCCTAATACATATCTAAAATGACTCAACTGCTTTAGTATGTGCTATTGTAGCTCATGCAAAGTAAGACTAAATATTATATTGTCATCCCATTCCAATGAATCTACTTAGAAGAATGAAATTGGATTTAAATCAAGATATCTAAATATGTCTCACTTCAAACTTCATTTTCTATAATCTTGCAAACCAAAACCATCAAAATATTTATCAACAACTGAGTAAAGGAGCAAATTCTGATGTCTGCATTATATTGGAATACTAATCAATAATAAGTAAACGTAATTAGTACCTATGAAAGACATCAAACACGAAGGCCAGTAAGTTGACGATAATTTCATGAATGTAAAGTTAGGCAAAGGTGAACCTATGTACAATCAGGACGCAGATAGTAAATGCTGAGGAGGAGAATATGGGAAATCTGGAGAAGTGCTATGTCCTGAAGGAAAGATGGAAGTTAAGAGTTCTGACAGTGTGACATTTCCACAGATGTAATTACAAGAAAATTAAAGAGTTAACTTTTAAAATGTGTACTATCTTTGTCAAACTCTGCATAAATATTTTTTAAGTTAGTCTTTTTTTACAGTCCAGATTTTATCCCCTCCAGATCCACTCTTTGACTCTTCCACATCCCATACCTCCTCCTCTCATCTCAACAAGAATGTCCCCACCCCCAACCCCCATTGCATCAGACCTTCCCACTACCTGGAGGCCATCTGTCTTCTTGAGGGTTAGGTGGATCTTCTCTGACTGAGTCCAAACCCAGCAATCCTCTGCTGTATATGTGTTGGGGGCCTCATATCAGCTGGTGTATGTTGCCTGGTTGATGGCCCAGTGTCTGAGAGATCTCGGGGGTCCAGGTTAATTGAGACTGCTGATCCTCCTACAAGGTCACCCTCCTCAGCTTCTTCCAGCTTTTCATTAGCTCAAGCACAGGGTTCCGCATGTTGTGTCCATTGGTTGGGTGTAAATATCTGCATTTGACTCTTTCACTTGCTTCTTGGGTCTTTCAGAAGCAGTCATAATAGGCTCCCCTTTGTGAGCACAACATAGCCTCAGTGATAGTGTCAGGCCTTGAGGCCTCCCCTTGAAGTGGATCCCACTTTGGGCCTTTTACTGGACTGCCTTTTCCTCAGGATCTTCTCCATTTTTGTCCCTGCTGTTCTTTCAGACAAGAACAATTATGGGTCAGAGTTTTTGACTGAGGGATGGCAAGCCTATCTCTCACTTGATGCCCTGTCTTTCTACTGGAGGTAGGCTCTACAAGTTGCCTCTCCTCATTCTAGGGCATTTCATCTAAGGTCGCTCCCTTTAAGTCCTGAATCTTCCCTGCCAAATGTGATTGAAGCAGCCTCACTTGGACATTTTGACTTGTTAAACTTACTGAATTCTACGGATTAAATCTGGGGTTTTCTGTACTTCTTTTTGGCTAATGTGCACTTATTAGTGAATAATACTATACATGTCTTTGTGGGTCCGAGTTACCTCACTCAGGATGGTATTTTCTAGTTCCATCCATTTTCCTGCAAAACTCAGGATGTTCTCCTTCTTAATAGCTGCGCAGTATTCCACTGTGTAAATGAACCACATTTTCTGTATCCATTCTTCTGTTGTGGGACATCTAGGCTGTTTCCAGCTTCTGGCTATCACAAATAAGGCTGCTATGAACATAGTGGGACATGGGCCCCTGTGGCATGGTGAGGCATCTTTTGGGTTTATGTCCAAGAGTGCTACATCAGGATCAGATCTATTTCCAATGTTTTGAGGAACCTTGAGTTTGATTTCTAGAGTGATTGTACCAGTTTGCAATCCTATCAGCAACATAATAGTGTTCCTCTTTCTCCATATTCTCACCAACATGTGCTGTCACCTGAGGTTTTGATCTTAGCCATTCTGATTGGTAAAACCTCACAGCTGATAGAGGGCTAATATCCAAAATATATAGAGAACTCAAGAAGCTAATCACCAAAAAAACAAACATCCCAATCAAAAAATGGGGTAGAGAACTAAACAGGATTCACAACAGAGTAATCTCAAATGGTTGAGAAGCACTTAAAGAAATGTTCAAAGTCCTAAGTGATCAGGGAAATGCAAGTCAAAATGACCCTGAGATTCCACCTTACTGTATAAACAGCGATTGTTCTCTTTACATGATTAGTACTACATTGGTTGCTTTTTCCTTACTCTGACAAGGCGCCTATAATAAAGCAACTTCTTTGAGGAAATGTGCATTGTTCATGACTGCAGAGGTTTGTGGCATCATGGTGGAGAAGGCATGATGAAGGGAGCACCAACTGAAAAGCTTTTCCCCACACAGCCAGACCCAGAAAAAGAAAGCTCAAGAAAACAAACCAGAAGCAAATATATGCATGAGATTTTCATAGGATTAATAAGCATTATATTTCAAAAGAAATGTTATTAGACTTTTGGCATTTCTCTTGGCTTCCATCAGAATCTCCGGCTGTGATCCTACTGTAGAAGGTACTACATTATGCCAGACATAGAAACATAGAATGTGGATAAACCTAGTTGCTACTGACATGGAAACCTTTACCCTACTTTGTGGTTTTCATAGTGATGAAAGAAGCTATGCATGGTACCTGAGTGGAAGGAAAATGTATTCATCAGTCTCAGTCAGCTGTGAACTACAACAATGTCTAGTTTGACTAGTTTCATTGCTGTAATAGTGGCAAGAATATTACATCCACTTTCAGAATAAATTCAAGGTGTGCTTCATGGAATACGACACTTGCCTGGCTCTGTTACCAGGATCAGAACCTATAGGTTTATAGCACATAGGGCCCAGGAGAAGAAAACCCATGATATTATTATGCTAAATGGACATACTACTAAAAAAATAGTCCTTGTGTGTTATAGATCAGTACATTTCTCAGCCTTTGTCAGAAATTCTTGTCTTTATACTAGATAATAATTAACCCAGACAACTACAACGGGTCAATGTTTGAAGAGTGAGAGACTATGGAATGCTTATTTCTAAGTGTTACTTATATACCATACCTTGTATAACATACCTTATCCTCCAGACTAACTTCTCAGAAGGGACATGATAATTCTAAGAGACTAGGGTGTTAGAGTACATCAAACAACAGTGTTTTCTGCACAAAACAGAGCAATTACACTTATGAACTCACATGAATGTGACAACATTCAAAAGACCTGACCCAGCTTAAACTAGAATAAAAATCCCAATAAGTATTTGTTGGGAGGGAGAACAGCATGAAATGATAACATGATTAGCTCTAGGCATTTGAAGACTAAAGGCAGAAGCTTAGTTCTCCTCAGTGATGCTTCTCTGTAGATTAACCACACTCATGAAATAATTGATAACACAACTTGAACCAAATGTGGGTGAGAGGAAAACTCAACTAAATTGAATGGGTAGGGAAGGCAGGATAGGGAGTGTAGGGAAGGCAGATCTGGGATTTGTTAGGAAGAGGAGAGAATATGGTGCAAATATATTGTAGGTATTCTCAAAAGGTAATATTTAAAGAAAATTATTAAAATGTATGATTACTTTGGGTTCAATGAATTAGCATCATGTGCATTTATTCATATTTATCATTACCTATATCACTCATGGTCAGTATATTGAAATGTCAATAACAACTAATCAATAAATTAATTAGTAGTAGATTAATAAATTACTAAGTAGATTATTATGTTCTTGATGATTTGATGACTTGTGTTTAAAAGCAGAAACTTAGATTTAATTACCTGTAGCAGAAGTTATTTTATAATTATTTTATAATAAATTATAATTATTTTATAATTATTTGTCCCTCAGAGAAGTGCTATATCCCAACTGTTGTCATTTTCTTTACTCAGGAGTCTTCCTGACAGTGCACATGCTGTCCAAGTATATTCAGGATTTTGTTTTTTTGTTTTTTTTTTTTACAGAACATGGTTATTTCTTTTGTGTGTATCATAGTTGTATGCAATTAAACAATTAAGAAGATTTTAATTATGTTCACTGAGAAGTAATTGAGGTATGATACATTATTTTATGGCATAATGATGTTTTTCCCTCTGCTAAGTCTACCGTGAAATGTCAGGTAGACATTATAATGCAAGCATTTCCTTTTTCAATTCTTAAAATTATACAGTCAAATGTTACTTGAGTTTTTGCTGACTTTTTTTTTTGAGCTTGTCATTCAGATGGAGAAGATTATAATTTCATTTGTCATTAATAGTAAGTCTTCTACTTTCCACTCTGAACATACTGACCTCAATTATTTTTACAAATCAGATTAGCCTTGTTGGCTTCAATCTATTTCAGTCATTAGGAACTTAAGAAGGAACTGTATTCTAAGCAGCTGCCTTCCTTGTGAGTGAATGTGAGAAGAGCCTCATCTTTTCCTATTGAGAATTAAGGTATGGATTATAGGATTAAGCTCATCTGTCTCTCACACACAGCTCAAGGACACACTAGAATGTTCTTGTCTTCACCCTGAGCATAGTGGCTCTCTTTAATACTAACAAAAGCTAGCAATAATAACATAAGTTTTCTCTAATCCTACATCTTTGTTCCCATTAGAAATGTTGCAATGAGTTAGTAGCAACATGAAATTACAATTGCCACTATACTATTTACAGTAGAGCTGTTTTCTTATTTACTCATAGAATTCTGATAACATTTTCTGTAGAAGTTCAATTACTATATGGCAAATCAAATCTAATAAATATCTGCAGCAAAGGCCAGCCTTGAATGAGATAAAATATTGTCAAAGTAAGGTTCACCATGTCCTGCAGAGTTTATTGAGAAAGTACCTTTGTTAAACTAAACATATGGAAAAGATTTATTTTCCCTAAGGACTCCTAGGCTCAGAACATTCCTATGCTCTATAGAATCAGAACTTGCTTCATAAGTGAATCATTTGTACATATTGTAAGTGGAGAAATCAGAAGTTAGATGTCATATTAATTAGTTGGGGTTATGTTTTAATCTTATACACTTTACTAAGTATAGCATAAGAAAGGAAAGTAAAAAAATGTCTCAGATATTTTGTGTTGGAATGATCAATCAGTAAAACTCCCACTGTCTTTTTTATATAATATAGACATATATCAGTGGATATTTTCAAGAGAAAATGCTTCCAGTATGTTTCATTGCATATCAGTTTGCAATTATTCATATCTTTATGATGCAAATATCAGGTCACTATAGGCATATGTGTATATAACTAAAATCTCCCCAAATCTCTATCCTCATAATCTTGTCATGTGATTTTTATCTCTGTCCTTCAGTGACCTTATAACAAAGTCTTTGGATTAATGTATCCACATGTTTCTTGACTGACTCAGGTTGGCTGATCTCTCATTATAAATCCAGACTATTTTGAGAATTCTATGGATGTGCTTCCTCTGTGCCAGAACTAGTTGCTCAATGACATTTCTTGATAAAATGGATAGGATGGACTGCAGCAATCAGACACAGAGCCTTGTATCAGCATTGCCATATTTAAGTTCCTTAAAATACTAAAAGTAGTAAACTTTTGTATTTGGGAAAGTTAGTTTCCAAAATGTGAAGTCAGAGGACAGGTTCAAAAAGCATAAATCAGTATTTTAAAGTTTGACACAGTGTTTCCAAGTCTCAATCTGAATTCATGATGTTCTAATCTGTGATCCTTTGGGGATATTGTATATTTCATATTTCTGCTCTCTTCATTTTGCTGAATTACCATTATGACCTGATATTTTTTACTTCATCCACCAGCTCAGTGCTTCTTACTTGCAATCTCATTTCTTACTATGGAGGTAAAGGATTGTGATATCTGTACATAATGTTTTAGAGAAGTCAGTGAACAAATCTAATGTAACAAACCTAACTAGACTCGATGTAGACCACAGTGCTATAAATCTCCAGTTATGCTTAGGAGATACCACTTAAAATTCAAATCACATTGTCTTTCACTGAGAAATTATCACCACAAACTTTTTAAAAATTATTTTATTAGATATTTTCTTCATTTACATTTCAAATGCTATCCTGAATGTCCCCTATTCCCTCCTTTCACCCTGCTCCCCTACCCACCCACTCCCACTTCTTGGCCCTGGCATTCCCCCGTGCTAGGGCATATAAAGTTTTTGCAAGACCAAGGGGCCTCTCTTCCCAACGATTACTGACTAGGCCATCTTCTGCTATATATGCAGCTAGAGACACGAGCTCTGGGGGTACTGATTAGTTTATATTGTTGTTACACCTATAGGGTTGCAGACCCCTTCAGTTCCTTGGGTAATTTCTCTAGCTCCTCCATTGGGGNCNCTGTGTTCTATCCTATAGATGACTGTGGGCATCCACTNCTATATTTGNCAGGCACTGGCATANNCTCACAAGANATAGNTATATCAGTGTCCTTTCAGTAAGTTCTTGCTGGCATATGCAATAATGTCTGCGTTTGGTGGCTGATTATGGGATGGACCCCCGGGTGGGGCAGTCACCACAAACTTTTGATGTTAGTTTTGCTTTCCAAATCACCATTTCCCCCATTCTTTTTCTTTTTCTTTTCTTTTTATTAGATTTTTTTTATTTACATTTCAAATGCTATCCAGAAAGTTCCCTATACCTTCCCCCCTGCCCCTGCTCCCCTAACCACCCACTCTCACTTCTTGACCCTGGCCTTCCCCTGTACTGGGACATATAAAGTTTGCAAGACCAAGGGGCCTCTCTTCCCAATGATGACCGACTAGGCTATCTTCTGCTACATATACAGTTAGAGACAGTCTTCTTCATGGGAAATCAGGAATAAGCAGCACAAGTTAGCTGGTGGTCAGTAGAAGTTCAGAACTTTTTGGCAAAGGGAACGTATATTCTTTAACTTAGCCCAAAATTCTAGGATGGTTTAGGCAGACTCTACAGATCGCTTCCTTGAGCTTTAACCTATACCTTGAAACCACAATTTCTTAGTAAGTTGGAGAAAAGGAGTCAAGGATGACACTTTGGATAAATGATTCCTATGGTTTAGCACCATCCCTAGACAGGTGGTCTTGGCTTACATAAGAGAGGTAGCCAAACATGGGCCTGTTAGAGAGCAAGCATCCCATCTCATGGTTTCTGCACTGTTCCTTTGGTTAGGAATTCTCTGGAAAGATGTGATACTTCCTGGGATGGCAAGAAGTGTTTCCTTCTAGTCAATGACTTGAGTTTCTTGCATGGCTTCCCTCTGTTATGTACTGTAACCTGAGAACTGTAAGATGGATTCCACTTATCAGAAGACTAGAATACCCAAGATAGCACAGTACACTCACTCTGCTTTAACAACCAGGTCACTTGTATAATTACCACTGTATAATATATTAGTGGACCCACATATACCTTTATTCAATCTCAGATACTGCTGTCTCTATTCCCATGAGTTAGATCATTATGATTAAGCATAATGTGTCCAGTCTTTCTATATATTAAAATAGATGCTATCTATACAAAAGGAAAAAAGGAAGACATTTCTCATTTAACCTAAATAGATAGATTAAAGCTGAATCTGGCTGTTAGTTCCTTGATCATATCACAATGTCCTACTTTTTTTACTCTATGCAGGCCTTTCCTGGTCATATTTTAATACAATGTCATTTATAAGTTATAGAGATAATCTCTTGTATACTATGTAAAAGCATCACTTATCAATAAAAATATGAAGGTCAATATCTAAGAAAGACAAAGTATACGGGGCATCAGGAAGAGAGGGACACTGGGAAAGAGTCAAGTACAGGAAGATTTGGTCACCCAGTTTGGGAGGAAGTTGGACTTAATGAAACTGAAAAGTGGTGTCAGCCCAGCCATTTGGCTATAGATATAGACTAGTATGAACGGGATAATCAAGTCAAAAGCTAATTGGAGAGCAAGTCTAGCTTAAGGTCATTAGCATTGTAAATAAATTTAAGTCTCTGAATCGTTATTCAAAAACTGTGGGGGGGGGTATGGAAAAGACCGACATAGGTACAACAAGTTCTCTTTTCAAAAGTTTTCTGAGATATAACCAGTTGCTGAATATTTAACAGTAGCCTTCATTTATCGGTTGCAAACTCTCTGTAGCTATAACTCTTCAGATGACATTACTTTTTCTTTACTTCTAGAGAATTTCATATCTGCACATAATGTGCTTTATCCTACTTCACTCTTTCCCTCTCATCCAATTTCTCCCCTAATTCGTTCCTCTACTACCACTTTCCTCTCATAACTACATATGCCCCATCCAATAAAACAGCCTGAATCCCTTAGTGTTTCTGCATGTGCTGGAATGTATGGCCATCTACTGGCATATAAGTAATCTTTTAGCTGCTGCATTCCTAAAGAAAGTTTAATCTCTCTCCTTCATCAGCTGTCAATGGCCAATAACTACTCAGCTAAGGATAGACCTTCATTAACCCTCCTCTTTCTTTGTTAGGATTAGTCAGGTTCCATCTTATGTGTGCGTGGCATTCATTCACAGCCAGTTTTTATTCACATGTAAAATGCCCATCATATCCAGCAAAATGAATGATATTTCTATGCTAAATATTTGAAAATATTTATTCTTGATTTCGTACAAGAAGTTTTGACAATGAGTAAAACCATCTTTCACATAATATCATTTGCATAATCAAATGATTTTTTTTTCATTTTAAGAATATGTTTCAAGATTGATTTTGGTAAGATGGCCATTTTTACTATGTTAATTCTGTCAATCCATTAGCATGGGAGATCTTTCCATTTTCTTAGATCTTCTCGATTTCTTTCTTGAGAGACTTAAAGTGTTCTGAAAACAGATGTATCTAGCACAGTGAGGTTAATTATAAATAAAAATAAATTGCACAGTAAAAATCTGCTCTCATACCAGATATTATTTCCTAAATTCATATTTAAACATTCAAGGATTTTGTTTTGTTTTGTTTTTTTGTTTTTTTGTTTTTCGAGACAGAGTTTCTCTGTGTAGCCCTGGCAGTCCTGGAACTCACTCTGTAGACCAGGCTGTCATTGAACTCAGAAATTCTCCTGCCTCTGCCTCCCAAGTGCTAGGATTAAAGGCATGCACCACCACGCTCAGCAAGGATGAATTTTTTTAAGGGAGTTAAGTAATTGTAGCCTATAAATTTTTGAAAATTAATTCAAAAGTTAAAAAGAGTAGGACTGGAGAGATCTTTCATCACTTAAGAGTACATAGTATGCTCATAGAAGTCTTATATTTCATTAAAACACCCATATGAAGTTTTGACCAACATGTGTCAATCCAGCCTCAGGGCATCTGATCCCTTCTCTCATGAACACCTGCATACAGGAGGCTTGTATGAAGTCAGGCACACCTACAAACAGGAAGACACATAAAGACATACATGTATATATATATATATATATATATATATATATATATATATATGTTATTAATATATAACTTATGTGGCATATGGCACTCAAAAATTTTTCCTCAGTAATAGGTGTAATATGTAATTTACTTACATCTCAAAATGTATTTGGTGGGTGCATAAAAGCCTATAGTTGAAATCTCATCTAAAATGATGAATAATTCAGTTCTACATGAAGTTTGTTCGTATACAGAAAATACATTTCATTTAAATATCAACTCAGGGTATGTTTTTTAAATCTATTAAATATTAAATATTTGTCTCCCTATTAATGTATGGATATCAACAAACAAATAGCCAGAAGCTGGTGGGATGGCTCAATTTGTTAAAGAAAATGTCCTGTCAGCCTGAAAACTTAAGTTCCGTCTCCAGAAACTATGGCTGTCCTCTGATATCTACAAATTCAGCATGATGTGCATGCATCTTCAACACACACACACACACACACACACACACACACACACACTCACACACACACACACACACACACGAACACATACACACAAACACTGATAATTAACAGTAATAAATGGAATGGAAAATACACGTGACAAGTAATAACAAGCCCAATTAAAGAACAAAAATATGAATAACTATTACCAAGTACATATGCATAGATATGGTCATAAATATATAATGACTACACAATGCCTGTAGGAAATAAATTTGTCATGAATTTGAAAAAGTTATTTTTTTTTTATTTCAGAGTTTGTAGATGTGGTAAGAAGAAACAAATGAGAAATTTACCATTATAAAGTATATAATATTATATGTCAGAAGACAATCACATCTGAAACATTATGAGAACATGTTATCACAGACCTGAAGACATGGAAACCAGAGGAGGGACTAATCTACTGAATGCTGAGCCCCAGCTTATACTAGTAGACAGAAGGAATGTCATCTCACTGGCTTTTTCTGCCATTTAGCTTTCATTGCCCTGATGATGCCTATTCTCCACGGACCCTGAAAAGTTGATTTTTCTAATCACAGGACTTGATTTACTATTTTTACTTGTCCGGTTAATAGACCCACTCATAAGCACCCTATGGATATACTCAAATGTACTGATTAATCAGATATTTGGAACCGTTTTTGAGAACAAATAAAGTTAGCAAGGTTTTGTGTCCTAAAATGAATCAATCCCATTACTTAATTAACTCAGGCAACCCAGAGAATCTCTCACATATTTTTTCTTATTGCTTGATGCATAAGACAATAGAGAAGAAAATTTCATATTCTTTTAAAAGATATATGGTGTTTTGTATTGCTGCATTAGTTATGTATATAAAATCTAATTATCTGTTTTATGAAACCAGCACTTTTATGACCAAAAGTAACTAAACCATAAGAACAACCATACATTCTCCGAGACAAGAACCACCAGTGCATCAGAACTAGAATGATCAATACCCATTTAAAAAAAAAATCATAGAAATATCTTGATTTTTAAATTGTAGTATAGACATATGGGGATTTGTATATTAACATGTTGGAAGAATAAATCTTTTAGTATCTCCCAAAGTTTTGAGCAAAACATTGAACTCAGTGAGGCTCACTATTGAAAGCAATAGAGCCTAGTAATTTCATTTAAACAAGGTAATTCAAATTTTTGCTTCATTTAAAACTTGAGAAATAGCATACAAGTAAATCACTTTTTATATTTACACGAGGATTATCATTTTTGCCTTCAAAAATTTAAAGAAAATTAATCTTGAGATTACAAGATTGCTCAGTGGGTAAGGAAGCTTCCCATTAAGCTTGAAGACTTAGATACATCCCATAAACTCATATGATAAAAGAAGAGAACAGACTCCTGCAAAATGTCCTGGCCTACATCTGCATGTCTTAGGAAACAAGCACTCAAGTGCATGCACATGCACACACACACACACACACACAAATAAAAAATACAATTGTAAAATGAAAGCTAATTTTTACAATAGAACGCAGTGCCTTAATTTCCATAGGCTGCTATTTGTGTGTGGTTGTGGAGTATGTGTATATATTTATATATTGACATCTGTATGATGAAGCTGAAGATGAGTGCTGAATGTATCTTCTGTCATTTTTTTCCATGTTTTTTTTTTTTTTTTTTTTTGATGTCATTTATGTACTTGATTAGGCTGACTGGCCTGTGCATCCCAAGGGCCTTTCTAGCTCAACCTCCCCATTGCTAGGATTTTGAATGCCTGCTACTTCTCCATGAAATATTATGTGAATGTTGGTGATCCAAACTCACTTCACTATGCTTCCATAACTGACCGACTGACCTAACTTTACAGGTTCTAGTATTAAGTCTTTAGGGACTTCTGCCATGTTCCCAAAGCAATTCTATCATTTTAGATTCCACAATTAAGCAAGGAGTTCAATTTTCTCAACACAATCATCAAATCTCCTTGTCTCTAATTTGCATACTAGTGGTCCTGGGGTGTTTATAAAATCTTTTTTAAAATTTATATATTCACAGCAGTTTGAAATAAGCTCATCACAACCTTTCTAAATCACTGAGGGTTCATATCACTGAAGGATGTAACAACAGATACAGTCGGAGAGCAAGGAAAGAAGAATTAGAAAAGGAATCTGAAATGTTATTGGATTTCTGTGATCTCATGTACAGTTTTAACAGATGCACTATATCTTTACAAGCAAAGCAAGTCCTTCCCTGAATTGGAATTTCATGAGTACTGGTGAAAGGAGGCTCCATTGAGAACATTTCAGAATAACTTGGTGATAAAGCAATAACAGGTACTGAGGGATTGATTTGATTTTGAGAGAAGCTTTACTGCGGGGGGAAAATGTCAAAAATCATAGTATGCTATGGAGAAATCTGCTGTGAAAGGAACGTCACTGTGTTTGTAACTTCAGTGCTGTTTCACTTTAAGACATGGCTACAAAGACTCCAGTATCCATCTACCACCACTCTGATCTAGACAAAGCCTCAGCAAGGCAAAATCCTCCACAGACAAAGCTACTGTTGAGAGATCAAAAGTTTGTGAGTATTTTGTAGCTAAAAAGTATTTAAAATGTAACATGTTTTTCATTTTAAAATCTATTATTATTTATTGCATACCTAAATGAATACAGTAGAATATTATCAAAACTTCTACACACAAGAACAAGCTCACATAACTTACTTCTCTCTGAGATTCAGCATACTATTGAAGTCTCTAATCAAAACCACTGTAATTCTGAGGAAATACTGAAAAATCACTTTAAATGAAACACACAAGAAGACAAGCCCTCTCTCTATATATATATAAATTTAAAAAGAAGTATGAGTCGATAGGCCCAATAGTTAAAAACATAACAAACTCTAGAATTTCTTTGGGATAAATAATTTGGAGATATCTGAAGTGGAAATTTCTGGTTTCTTTGAAAACACAGTTGTGTGTCATGTGATGTCTTTTCTAGAAGCTGTCTTGTGAAAGGATGTTTTGCTGAAGCAGACCTGGGAGAAAGCATGCGACATTTTGCTGGAGCAGATACCAGAAAGGGTATATGATATTTAGAAAGAGTACAAATGGAAACTCAGAAGCAGTGAGAGGTCACTCTTGATTCACTGGTCTTCTCTGGTTTTTGCTGGTCTTAGTTGGCCATGCAACACTTCACCGGATTTTTGGCATGATTCATCTGAAGAGGCCAGAATCAGCAAGAATACCATGAGAAGTTCTTTGGTGCATTTCTCTCTAAGAATAGCAAAGAAGAGGGAGAACCAGAGCAGTGAGATGAGAGAAGCATGGCCCAGGCCTACGAAGACCCATTAAGATCAGCAAATTGTTGCATGGCATCATAAGGCATGCTCAACTCTTCCCTGTTTATGGGGTTTCATTTACACTTTTTCCAAACATCATGTGTCTTCTTAGGCATCTGCTTTAGCATAACATTATATGCTCTGACATGCCTGTTTCAGCCAAATATCCTCTTACCTGTCTGCTTTAGTAATACAACCTTTCAAGACAGCTTTCAGAAAAAACAACACATGAAACAATTGTGTTTCCAAAGAAAGCAGACATTTTCACTTCACAGGTCTAGAAGAGAAATTTAGTTGAGAACTCTCCTCCTAGGTGTAGGCAACACTATCCGAAGGTCTTAAATCCTGAATGGAATAAAAATGAAATAAGTGAGCATCTATCTGTCTTCGTGTCCTGACTACATATGCAAAATGACAAACTGCCTTCCTTTCAACTACCATGCCTTCCCAATGTCAGTGACTGAATCCTAAAACTGAGCCAACATCACTCTTTACGTTTTAGAGGGGAATTGCCAGTGTTTTGTCACTGTGAGGAGAAAGTAACACAGGAACCTTCAACAGATTTGATCACACAATCAAAACAGGAGTATAATTCTGTGGCCTGGCCCCAACCCCTCTCGATGCTCTTCATGATCTCCTTGCATGGTTTCCAGCACCATTCATTTACTGTGTTCATTCCTTGAAGAAAGAATTAGCCACAGGACACTTTGGACAATTTAGCCTCATGAAAAACTTTTGTTATTTTTAAAATAACGTAATTTATCTAGGGAACTGTCAAGATCAGCTGCTTACTTTTAATCACTTTTTGTAGGAGTGTCTCACATTAACCAACTAGTGAAACAACTTAGTAATATGCTCTAGTTAGAATTTTTTTTTCAAAAAGTCCAAGACAAATTAGTTGAGTATATATTGTTATCTACCAAGATAAATTGATTTATAAATTTATTGGTAAAAAAAGCTCCACATTCTGGAAAAGAAATTATTTAGAACATTTCAGTGTAAAATTATTATTTTTTTTGCCTTTAATCTTCCTTCTCTTGTCCAGTCATTATCCCATTCTTGTTTTACCCTGTGACAATTCCTCATCCTATTCCTGCTCCCCAACTCCAAGTGGATGTCCGCACCTGGCACCCTAACCTCCAACCGCACAAGCCACCAGACCTCCCCATGCTCTGAGCCTCAAGTTTATCAAGACTTGGTCGCCTCTTCTTTCATTGAGGCCAGACCAGGAGGTTGTCGGCTGTATATGTGTCCAGGGCCTCAGACCAGCTAGTGTATGCTATCTGGTCGGTGGCACAGTATCTGATAGATCCTGGGGCTCCAGGTTTGTTGAGACTGATGGTCTTCCTACGAACCCACATTCCTCTTAAACTTTTTCAGCCTTTCCCTACATCAACCACAGGGGTCCCTGACTTCAGTCCATTAGTAGTTGTATCAGCATCTGTCTCAGTTAGCTGTGTGGGTCATTTTGATTTTTATTTCCCTGATCACAAAAGACTTTAAACATTTCTTTAAGTGCTTCTCAGTCATTCAAGATTCCTCTGTTTTTAGTTCTCTGTTTAGTTCTATACCCCAGCTTTTCGATTGGGGTGTTTGATATTTGGAGGTTAGCTTCTTAAATTCTTTATATATTTTGGATATTAGCCCTCTATCGGATGTGTGGTTAGAAAATATTTTTTCCCAATATGTAGGTCTCATTTATCAATTCTTAGTATTAGAGTCTGAGCCATTGGAGTATTGCTTAGAAAATCGCTGCCTCACCATGCTCATTCCCGTTTTCACCTTTATTAGATTCAGTGTATCTTATTTTAGGTTGAGGTCCTTAATCTACTTGGAATTAACATTTATGCAAGATAATACATATGAATCTACTTTTATTTCTTTACATACATACTGCTAGATAGACTAGCTGCACGTATTGAAGATGCTTTCTTTTGTCTCGTATATTTTTGGCTTTGTTAAAGATCAAGTGTCTGTAAGTGTGTGGTTTATTTCTGGGTCTTCAAATCTATTCCATTGATCAATGTGTCTATCTCTATACCAATATCATGAAGTTTTTATCACTATTGCTCTGTAATATAGCTTGAAATCAGGGATGGTGCTTTCCCCACAAATTCTTTTGTTTTGTTTTGTTTTTTTTTTAGATTTTTAATTTTTTATTAGATATTTTCTTTACTTACATTTCAAATGCTATCCCGAAAGTTCCTTATACCCCCCTCCACCCCTGCTCCCCTACCCACCCACTCCCAATTCTTGACCCTGGCCTTCCCCTGTGCTGGGTCATATAAAGTTTGCAAGACCAAGGGGCCTCTCTTCCCAATGATGGCTGATTAGGCCATCTTCTGCTACATATGCA
>NC_034591.1:96651668-96655645 GCF_900095145.1 Mus pahari | reverse complement strand
AATTTCATAAATTCATTGTTTTTAATAGCTGAGTAGTACTCCAATGTGTAAATGTACCACATTTTCTGTATCCATTCCTCTATTGAGGGACATCCAGGTTCTTTCCAGCTTCTGGCTATTATAAATAGGGCTGCTATGAACATAGTAGTGCATGCATCCTTATTACCAGATGGAAGATCTTCTGGGTATATGCCCAGAAGTGGTATTGCTGGATCCTCTGGTAGTACTATGTACAATTTTCTGAGGAACTGCCAGANTGATTTCCAGAGTGGTTGTACAAGCTTGCGATCCCACCAGGAATGGAGGAGTGTTCTTCTTTCTCCACATTCTCGTCAGCATCTGCTGTCACCTGAATTTTTAATCTTAGTCATTCTGACTGGAGGGAGATGGTATCTCAGGGCTGTTAAGAATTGTTTTCAGATGGTACAACTTGTGAGACTCTTGTGAGACTATGCCTGTACCTGGCAAATACAGAAGTCGATGCTCACAGACATCTGTTGGACGGAACACAGGGTCCCCAATGAAGGAGCTAGAGAAAGTACCCAAGGAGCCAAAGGGGCCTGCAACCCTATAGGAGGAACAACAATAGGAACTAACCAGTATTCCCCCAGAGCTTGTGTCTCTACTTGCATATGTAGCAGAGAATGGCCTAGTAGGCCATCAATGGGAGGAGAGGCCCTTGGTCTTGCAAAGATTATATGTCCTAGTACAGGGGAATGCCAGGGTAAAGAAGCAGGAGTGGATGGGTTGGGAAGCAGGGCAGGGGGAGTGTATAGGAGACTTTCGGGATAGCATTTGAAATGTAATAAAATATCTAATAAAATATCTAATAAAAAACAAAACAAAAAATTGTTTTTACTATCCTGGGTATTTTGTTTTTCCATATGAAATTGAGAATAGCTCATTTCATGTATTTGAAGAGTTGTGATTGAATTTTTAAGGGGATTAAATTGTACCTGTAGATTGTTTTTGGTAGAATGGCAATTTTGAATAATTCAATCATATCAATCTATGAGCATGAGCATGGGAGATCTCTCTATTTTCTGATATCTTTTTTTAATATCTTTCTTGAGAGACTTGAGATTCTTGTCGTACAGATCTTTTTCTTGTTTGGCTAGAGTTACCCTAAAATATTTTATATTGTTTTTTTTTTACTATTGTGAAGGATATTGTTTCCCTATTTTCTTTCTCAGCCCATTTATCATTTGTATAAAGGAAGGCTGATGATTTGTTTGAGTTAATTTTATATCTGGCCATTTTGTTGAAATTTTTTATTAGCTACAGAACTTATAAATTTTTTGAGTCCACTATGTATATTTCCATATCATCTGCAAATAATAATACTTTGACTTTTTTGCCAATTTGTATATACTTGATATTCTTTTGTTGTCTTATTGCACTGGCTAGAACTTCAAGTACTATATTGAATAGATGAGGGGAGAGTCATCCTTGTCTTGTCCTTGATTTTAGTGGAATTGCTTCAAATATTTCTCTATTTAATACAATATTTGGTGTTGGTCTGCTGCATATTGCTTTTGTTATGTTTAGGTGTGGGCCTTGACTTCCTGATCTCTTCAATATTTTTAACATGAAGAGGTATTGTATTTTGTCAAATGTTTTTCCAGCATCTAATTAGATGATCATGTAATTTTTTCCTTTATGTTGGTTTATATAGTGGATTATGTAAATGGACTTTTTGTATATTGAACCAATCTTGCATCCCTGGAATGAAGACTACTTGATTGAGGTGAATGGTCATTTTCATGTATTCTTGTTTGCTAGATTCGGTTTGCTAGATTAATTTTTATTAGATATTTTCTTTATTTACATTTCAAATGTTCTCCCCTTTCCTCATTTCCTCTCTGAAAATCCCCTTTTCCCTCCTTCCCTGCTCCCCAACCCACCCACTCCTGCTTCTTGTCCTTGGCATTCCCCTGTACTGGGGCATAGAAACTTCACAATACCAAATGCCTCTCTACACATTTTTGACCAACTATGCCATCCTCTGCTACATATGCAGCTAGAGCCGCCAGTCTCATCATATGTTTTCTTTGATTGGTGGTTTAGTCCCAGGGAACACTGAGGGTACTGGTTAGTTCCTCCTTGGGGCTGCAAACTCCTTCAGCACCTTGGGTACGTTCTCTAGCTCCTTCACTGGGGACCCTGTACTCTGTCCAAAGGATGACTCTGAACATCCACTTCTGTATTTGCCAGACACTGGCAGAGACTCTCAGGAGACAGCTTGTTGGCATCTGCAATAGTGTCTAGGTTTGGTGGTAGTTTATGGGATGGATCCTCAGATGGGGCAGGCTCTGGATGGTCATTCCTTCAGTCTCTGCTCTGAACTTTATCTCTGTAACTACTTTTATGGGTATTTGGTTCCACCTTCTAAGAAGGACTGAAGTATCCACACTTTGGTCTTCCTTCTTCTTGAATTTCATGTGTTTTGCATATTGTATCCTCAAAATTCTGAGCTTCTGGGCTAATATCCACTTATCAGTGAGTGCATATCATGTGTGCTCTTCTGCGATTGGGTTACCTCACTCAAGATGATAGCCTCCAGATCCATCTATTGGTCTAAGAATTTCATAAATTTATTGTTTTTAATAGCTGAGTAGTACTCCATTGTATAAATGTACCACATTTTCTGTATCCATTCTTCTGTTGAGGGACATCTTGATTCTTAACAGAGTCTAGCTATTATAATAAGGCTGCTATGACTATCGTAGAGCATGTGTCCTTATTTCATGTTGGAGTATTTTCTGGATATATGCCCAAGAGTGGTTTAGGTGGGTCCTCAGGTAGTGCTATGTCCAATTTTCTGAGGAAATGCCAGACGGATTTTCAGAGTGGTTGTGCCAGATTGCAATACCACCAGCAATGGAGGAGTGTTCCTCTTTCTCAACATCCTTGCCAGCCTCTGCTGTCACCTGAATTTTTGATCTTAGCCATTCTGAATGGTGTGAGGTAGAATCTCAAGGTTGTTTTGATTTGCATTTCCCTGATGGCTAAGTATGTTCAATATTTTTTTCAGGTGCTTGTCAGCAATTAGGTATTCCTCAGTTGAGAATTCTTTGTTTAGCTCTGTACTCCATTTTTTAAGAGGGTTATTTGGTTTTCTGGAGTCTAACTTCTTGAGTTTTTTATATATATTGGATATTAACTCCCTATTGGATTTATGGTTGGTAAAGATCTTTTCCCAATCTGTTAGTGGCTGTTTTCTCTTCTTGACAGGGTCCTTTGCCTTATAGAAGCTTTGCAATTTTATGAGGTCCCATTTGTCCATTCTAGATCTTACTGCACAGGCCATTGCTGTTCTATTCAGGAATTTTTCCCCTGTGCCCATATATTTGAGGATCTTCCCCACTTTCTCCTCTATAAATTTCAGTGTCTCTGGTTTTATGTGGAGTTCCTTGATCCACTTAGACTTGAGCTTTGTACAAGGAGATAAGAATGGATCAATTTGCATTCTTTTACATGCTAACTGCCAGCACCATTGGTTGAAAATGCTGTCTTCTTTCTACTGGATGGTTTTTACTCCTTTGTCAAAGATCAAGTGAACATAAGTGTGTGGGTTCATTTCTGGGTTTTAATTCTATTCCATTGGTCTACCTGTCTGTTGCTGTACCAGTACCATACAGATTTTATTATAATGGTTTGTTAGAATTTTGATTAGTATTTTAGCATTGATATTTATGAGCAACATTGTTCTGATGCTCTCTTTGTTGTATCACTATGTGATTTTGGTATCAGAATAATTGTGGCATCATAAAATGAATTAGGTAGTATTCTTACTATTTCTACTTTTTAAAAATAGTTTGAGTAGTGTTGTTATTAACTCTTCTTCGAATGTCTGGAAGAATTATGATCTAAAACCAACTGGCCCTGGGCTTTTATTGGCTGGGAGCTTTTATTATTTTTTAATTTATTTTTTTTATAGCTTCTAACTGTTTAGATTGTTTACCTGTTCTCACTTC
>NC_034591.1:96609168-96646668 GCF_900095145.1 Mus pahari | reverse complement strand
CTGAAATTTAAAAGTGTTTTTTTTTAAAAATAAAAGTGTTTTATGCTTCATTTTAGTACTTAAAATTTTCACAATGAGCTACTACTCAGCTATTAAAAACAATGAACTTATGAAATTCTTCAGCAAATGGATGTATCTGGAGGATATCATCCTTAGTGAGGTAACCTAATCACAAAAGAAGTCACTAGTTGTGCACTCACTGATAAGTGGATATTAGTCCAGAAACTTAGAATACCCAAGATACAATTTGCAAAACACAGGAAAACCAAGAAGAAGGAAGACCAATGTGTGGATACTTCATTACTCCTTAGAATAGGGAACAAAATACCCATGAAAGGAGTTACAGAGACAAAGTTTGGAGCTAAGACAAAAGGATAGACTATCCAGAGACTACCCCATCTGGGGATCCATCCCATCATCAGCAACCAAACCCAGACACTATTGCACATGCCAGCAAGATATTGCTGAAGGGACCCTGATAGAGCGGTCTCTTGTGACACTATGCCAGTGCCTGGAAAACACAGAAGTGGATGCTCACAGTCAGCTATTGAATGGAACACAGGGCCCCCAATGGAGGAGCTCGAGAAAGTACCCAAGGAGCTGAATGAGTCTGCAACCCTATAGGTGGAACAATAATATGAATTAAACAGTACCCCCCAGAGCTCGTGTCTCTAGCTGCATATGTAACAGAAGATGGCCTATTTGGCCATCATTGGCAGGAACTGCCCCTTGGTCTTGTAAACTTTATATGCCCCAGTACAGGTGAATGTCAGGGCCAAGAAGTGGGAGTAGGTTTGTAGGGGAGCAGGGTGCGGAGAGGGTATAGGGAACTTCGGGATAACATTTGAAATATAAATAAAGAAAATATCTAATAAAAAATAAGCTTAAAAAAACCCACACAATTAAAAGGAAGGGAAAGGAAAGGAAAGGAAAGGAAAGGAAAGGAAAGGAAAGGAAAGGAAAGGAAAGGAAAGAAATGCTTCTTTGAGCAATATTTGAATCTAATGCCAAACTTAGGATGCTATGCCCAACAATATGTAGTATTCTAGTTGGCTCTGTCTACCAAAAAGTCAAGAGACTTACTTGATTATAGATAAATTGACTTATAATAAGTGTTCAATACATAAACCGAATGAAAAGAAATGAAAAAAACAACAAAAAAATCATTTCTACACAAAATGTATTGTGCTAATATTCCTGTGCCCCTTTCAAGATCTGAACTTAAGCTGTAATATGTAAGGTGAAATTGTCTATGGCTAAGTCCAAAACAACTACTCAGCTACTGATTTACTGTTTGACTGAGTAATTTACTGTATCTGAACAATAAATTACCAAACACCAATCATGAGAAGAGAAATTTCTCACAATTTATAGGACGCTGACATATGGGTACATGAATACTAGAGTCTTCACCTAGTCACTCCTCAGGAAAAGAGAAAAATATAGGTTGGATAGTTTGGATTCTTATATGTTTTCAAGTGTTTTTTTCCAAGCATCCCTTCTGTTGGCAGAAATAATCATTTAAAAACTATATTTCATTATTTACTTATGTGTATATATGTGTTTGTAAGTGTGGTTTTACATGTGTATATAGTTAGCCACAGAAATCAAAAGAGGATTACTGGAGCTGTATTTACAGGCTATGTGACTTAACTGATAATTCAGGGTCTAATAGAAGTGCAGCAATGGTTAAAACATAGAAGTCTTTTCCCATAAGTAATTGTTTTGTGGTTTCAGGCAAGTCCAAAGATTTTATTCTGTCTATAAATCTTAGACCACCCTGGGTTCCGAAAAATACTCAGTTTATTGAAATACTCACCATACACAGTTCAGAATAGAGATGTTTATATTATTTATAATGAAGGGTGCTCCATTAGCTGAGCAAAGGCTCCAAGATTTGGAAGATCCTATGTAGATAATGCCAGTTGTCTTAATGTCAAACAAGTTCTGACTTCACTTACATCTAATAAACATCATAACACAACATAAGTTAAAGTTTGACTGAGAAGTTAATGCAGTAACACAATAACTTCCTGGAATTTTCAAAAGGGAATATTCAAAATTTACTACCTATCAGAATACAGAAAGCCAGATGAGTCTGAACACCTAAACTGGGATATCAAGGACATTATGAATATTCCATAGAGAATTATAGTAAAGATTAGCTTTGATATAGATCTAAACTGAACCAAGAATAAATATTAGAGTAGGCCCACCATGTGAAGGGTTAAAATAAGTTTCAAAAGAAGTAAACTGATCCACAAATAAATAAACAATATCCTAAGGAGAATAATACCTCCACACTCCTAATTATATTACAAAGTATATGTATATTCAATAACATGCACAATATCAATGATACAGAAAAGAAAAATTCTGCATGCCCAGACATAGAAAACTTGTGTAGAGTCTTAATGAGGGTTGTTCTACAAGCACCAAGGCCAGCAGTGTAATGATTTGTGATAGGAAAGAAGGAATTCCAGTTCAAAGGACTCAGTAGCTGGCTTTCTTTCCAATACTAAACCACTTATTTTAAGCATATTTAAGCACAGCACAATTTGGAAAAAAAGTTTCTTGATGATAACTAACTCAGTCCCACATGCATAATGAATTGAAGGTATGACTACAATGAAACTTTTGTAAAGTACCTGTGATATCTTCCCTAAAGATGGCTTCCATAGGTTGACTAATAGTGACTTTTTAAGGGTCTGGGGAAGGTCTGGTAAGACATCAACCATGCAGATAGTACTAAGGTCACCGGTCTTTTAACCACATCCTCTCTGTAGAGAAAACAATTCATACATCTCTTCCTCTGAAGAGATAGCTCTGTGTATTTAAAATTCCTAGTTTCCTCAGTGCTTATCTGTGAGAACAAAAACGCTATGCCTCCAACATCTGAAGGGTATAAAACGTAAGCACAAACCGATTCAGGAAACACAGATAAAGTGAGAAGATTAAGTGTTTAACAAAGCTTATATTATCTCCAGTCAAGCAATAAAGAAAAGTTTGGTGGATCCTGACGCTAGGCCAGCTCCTAAGACCCTATGCAATAGGTAAACTCACTATGGAAAATAATCCAAACTCGTGCTCATTATTACTGTTCAGTTTTAGTCCTACAAACCTAGATTCCTATTCTGTATGTGACCTTTTATAAAGACCCAGCATCTCATCAGTCACAAGGCTAACTAAATTCCAAGACCTTCCAAATGTAGTACTAAGATCCATGATCACAGATATCTGGCCTTCTTATGTGGGATGTCAGTATCTTTGAGCCTAGGCATTCTGCCTTATCTGAAAAGACTTACACAATAGGGACTCAAGCGGAAAGATAACTCAGTAGAATATGTAGTGATACATTTTAATAAAAATACATCTGGACACCCTCCTCCAAAGATGGAGTTTTTGGCAAATCCCAGAGCAAAGTTAATATCTTTTGAGATAATAAACAACTATGTACTTAATCTGCTTTTGTGATGTGTATTCTCCCTGTTTAAATCTAACTTGCCCTTAAGAGAATATTGTAACCAGCTGTCCTATATCTTGAATATCCAATGTCATGAATTGTATGGCATATCTTAAATTGTATACTATATTTTTCATGCCCCCTACATAGAATAATGTGTGTGTTTCTGTGTTGATATCAATTGCTAAGAGCATCCAACAGGCTGAAAGGAACCTCATACAACAAGTATCTATCATAAATGTTGGAAGCAGCATGGATATATGGTGATGATGTATGTTTGCTGTACTAAGTGTTTCTGGATCAGCTGCAATCAGTAAAATGATTTCTTCCCGTGTTAATATTTAAATGTTAAACATTTCCATATAGAAGCTCTAATCCCTTTCCAAATTCTATGTTTTATGTATTCTTCAATAAAAGCAGAGGAGTCCTTTGTTAGAGGCAGGCAGACAAACGAATAGGTACAGCAAAGCAAATCTTATTCATAAAACAGACATGATAGGAGTACACCAGTAACCACAGACTACAGACAGAAGGAAGATACCAAATTCAATTTTGAGATTTTTCTTTGTCAAGTTAATCCAAAAGGAAACGTTTTTTGTCACTCTTTAGTGTTTAACTTATTATTTCAGTATTCTCTGGGGGGGGGGGGTGTCTTCAATATTGTAGCTAGCACAGTAGAGTGTACAGCCAGGCTCCAGTGTAGACAATTTGTACCTGATACGTGCCCGTCCAACATCCTTTCAAAAGAGATGAGGTCAAAATTGCCCAGAAAAAATGAAAGTTGGGGAAATTTTTACCTACAAATGTTTTGAAAATAATTCTAAGAAGTGTTCTTCAACTATTTTTTTAAATGAAGCACACTCTGAAAATACAAAGAATTATGAACTCACATTTATGTAAAGTAGTTAATCAAATTCAGATTATTCTAATAGTACAAGGGTAATATATAAAGTAAAATTTCAATTCTGGTATAAAAATTTGAATATATAATGTTAAAATAATAATAGCGTCTTCCATTTAACAAGAAGCCTAAAAGTTGTTGGTTTTAAAGTCAGATGACATAAAATTCGAGAAGAGAGGCTACATTATATAATTTTATTTGCAGATAATATTAATTTGTTATAAACTTTCAAATACATTTACATTAAGAAAGTTTGTACACAAGTTGGACTATCAGTACCATTAAAGATATAGACTACACAAAAACTATTGTAGAGAAATTACACAGACAGACAGATAGACAGACAGACAGACACATACACACACACACACACACACACACACACACACACACACACACACACACACACACACACACACACACACACACACACACACACACACACACATACACATATTTACAAATATCTGAAAAGGGTAAAAATTCAGTCCTGGGAAAATGACTCAGTATTTAAGAGTGCATGCTCACCATCAGGAAGATCTCTATTTAAATCTTTAGATTTATGCAATATGCTTGGCAGGTATAACTTTAAGCACATAATTAAGGGAAAGAGACCACCAATCCTAAGAGCAGAGGTCAGAGACAAACAGAGGAAGGTATTTAATGTCCTCTTCTGCCATTTTTGTGGCTCTTCATTGGCAAGAATACACCAAAACTCAATGGCATGTATCACACACACACAAACACACGCACACACACACACACACACACACACACACACCAATTCAAAGTAAAACAGAAAGGTACAATGTCTAAAGCAAAGGAATGACAGAATGATCAGAAAGCAATCTAAAAAATTGAGCAGGATGTCCTTGGTTGTGAATAATTATTCCAAATATGATTTACTCAGTTCTACCATCAAATGAATGAGTGATAGAATGTATGACAGAAAGAAGATCCAGCGAATGGCCTCCTAGAAGAAATTTCTCTCAGCTGCCCAGGAACTCACAGCCTGAAGCAGAAAGGATGGGGAAAAGAGCACATGCAACTGGATGCACAATATGAACAGTCGACTCCACCCATCAAAGCCCAAACACTGTCCCTAGAACAAAGACAGGAAATATAAAATAAACAAAGTTCGCAATTCATCATTATCATAAAAACATAAGATGCAGTGGCCACTGGAATTCCCGAACATGTAATAAAAACAATGAAAAAGCAATGCTAGCAATCAAAGGCTCAAACGTGTATCAATCAGGACAGAACTTTATACAAAGAATAGATACCCAATACAAAATTTATAGGAAACACTAAACAGGAATGTATGTATATACTAAGTACCTGATATGTATGTAGTATATATGTAATTACAAATAATTGTGTGTATATATTTCCATATATTATAGTGCATAATCTAAGAACCCAGAGTTTTTCAAGTCCTCATACATCATTTTCATATATAGAACTTATGAGGGGCAAAAAATTGTTCTATTTGCTTATGCCTATAACCCCAACATTAAAGAAGGAGAGACAAATATATTTGTGAATAAAAGTCTAGCCTGATCTTCATATTGAGCTCCAAGTTGTCTAGTGATATTCAGTGATATATTGTATTAAAAATTGGAAATATATTAAATTGGGAAATATTAAAATAAAAGGAACCTTTTCTAACTGTGAGTATGATTATAATCTTGAGTATAAAAACTCAACAAAGAACACACCTATTGGTTATCAAAAAACAAGTGGTCAGTCCTGTAAACATAATACAGGTAACGTTATGCAGGCAGAGCAACTGTTACTTATGAATTCACTTACATACCTGTGTGTTTGCGTATGTGTATGTAACAACAATTAACACATTATAACATGTTTGAAAAGGAGCAAGTAGGGAAATACTAGAAGGTTTGGAGGGAAGAAGGGAAGGTACTAAATGAATTATATTATATACTCAAAAAATATATTTTTTTCGAGACAGGGTTTCTCTGTGTAGTCCTGGCTGTCCTGGAATTCACTTTGTAGACCAGGCTGGTCTCGAACTCAGAAATCCACCTGCCTCTACCTCCCAAGGCGTGCGGTACCATGCCTGGTTCAAAAAATAATTTTTAAAAATTACAATTAATAATGAAGAATATAGAAAAGACCTAAATATATAATGTTAAGGATAAGGTTGACCAATCAGAAGTCAGAGAATAACTCATAAGAGAAACATATTTTCATATGTATGTGGTAGTGGGTTGTGGAAAAGCATTTCCTTATCCATATGAGTATCTAGTTCCTGTTTTCATCACCATAAAGAACTGAAGATAGAATGGATATAACACATCAAAATATACATAATACAGCAAAAGATGTAAAATGAAAATTTGCAGCAAGATATGGCATGTTAAAAAATAGCAGTGTATCACAACATCAAAAGTAAAAGCAAAAGGAAGAAGACAAACACCAGAGTAGAAAATTAGGTAGGAGCAATTGAAATACACAATAGAAATTCAGTTTTAAAAAGCAATAAAAATAAGAATTGCTAATAAAAAATTAAAAAATTAAAACACTTTACATTTTCATGAAAGTGGACATTATATACTTTAGAAATATAAAGTTTCATTAAATAGGTTTTTATGGTTTTACTATGAACATTTCTCTGCTAACAAACTGGGTAATCCAGAAGAAATTATTGAAAGTGTAGTGGCAAATGATGTGCAAAGTCTTCACCATCAGAATAGGATAAATCTCAAGTCTTAATTTGTTTCGATTTTACGTTTACTTTGTAAGTGTACTGCTTGCCTGCATGTATGCATTGCACCATGTACAAGCAGTTCCATTTGGAGGCCAGAAAAGGTCATCCATCACATGCCATGGAAGTCAAGTTATTGACGTGGAGAGCCATTAAAATGGTTCTGGAAACCAATTCCTGGTCCTCTGCAAGAATGCCAGGTACTCTTAACCACTGAGGGATTTCTTCCATCCCCACACCTTAAGTCTTAGTCGGCCAGTTTTGGACAAAAATAATCCTCAGAAAATTAAAGTCTCAAGTACTCACAGTCTGGTGGCTTTGGTGGTAAACCTTGCAGGCTAAAGATAAATATATCCTTCTCAAAATCTTCCCAATATTGAAGATGACAATACATATAGGTTAAAATAGGTTTTAAAGCCACCCTCAACCTTAATATTAAAACTAGACAAGGAAAGTATAAGGAAACATTTCTGATAAGTAAATACAGATATAAAAAAGGGATCTCAACAGAATACTATCTAAATGAACTCAACAGAACATTAAAATGATTTTTCTTTAAGATCAAAATTAATTTATCCATGACATGAAAGAATCATACAACATACACAAATCAACTAATGTAACAGAATTAGCAGTAAAATTTCTAGGGCCATATCAATAGCTGTAGAAAAAAATAATTGACAGAATTCTACATAATTTCATTACTTATATCTCCTATTTAGGAATGCATGTTAACTCTATGAAGGTTACATATGAAGAGTTCATAGCACCAACTATATTCAGCAAAAAAAAAAAAATGTTAAATTCTTTCTTCTGAGAACTCTGCCAGTGTAGCTGCTGATATTACAGGACATTACATATATCTATATGAGTCCCAGTCAGAGAAATTAGGTAAGAAAAAATGAAAAATACACACACAAATTTAAAAGTAAAATTGTTCCTATTTACAGATGACATAATCTAATATACAGAAAACCCAGTTTCCCCCTAATATCTCAATGTTGTTAAAGGAATTCAGCAAAATAACCATATACACAATACAAAATCTCCATCTTGCTACTAAGATACAACCAAACCTTCTTGAAGAAAACATAAAAGCAATTGAATTCACAATACCACTGCAGAAAATACATAGGAAGAAATTTCTCCAAGCAGATAAAAGTTCTCTACAATAGAAACATTAAATATTTTATAGAATAAAAGAAAGAGACAAATAAATGTGAAGATATTCTGGTTTTATGGATATTATTAAAATGCCTGCATTCTTTGCAACACTTTAGATATTTAATGTGCAGCATATAAAATTCTAGAATGAAAAAGTTATCACATTAATTCAGAACCACAAAACACCTAAAATTCTCAAACTACTCCTGAGTAAGACAAAAACAGAATTATCATATTTTTTTTCATTTTAAAATATCCTTACAATGCTCTCATAGTAAAATGAGCCTTTACTGGAAGAAAAACAGACAGGCATAAAAATGGATGAGAGTAGACAACCCAGAAATAAGTCTACTAATTTAGTCAGTTGCTCTTCAATAAAATTTCAATGACCATTTAATGGGACAATAACCCTCTCTTCAGTACATAATGATATTTAAAAATCTGGATATGAACATGGAAAGAATGAAATTAGAACTTAATCTCATACCACACAAAAATTCAACAAACTAAACACCTCAAATAGTATGTAAATGTAATATACAAGATAGATAAAATAGCCCCTTGATATTTTTGATAATTTTATGCATGAATCCAAAACACAGATAGTAAATGGTATTGTTATATTCATATGTTTTAAAATTAAATAGTTTTGTGAAGCAAAGGAAATAATAACACTTATAACTTAATAACTTAAGTATATGGCCTAGAGAACAGGGAAAAGTTTCTGTCAATTACATATCTCAGAAAATTTTTATATCAAGTGCCTATAAACAGCTCAGACAATTTAATTGCAAGAAAATTAACAGCCTAATTTAAAAGTGAGTAGGAAAAATGTGTAGACATTTTTCTAAGGAAAATCCACAAATGACAACATATGAAAACAACTGCTCACCATTACTAATCATCAGATAATTTAAATCAAAACTATAACATGACATTACCTCCAAGCCTGTTAAAAGACCTACTATTCAACAGATAATGTTTATATTGACTGCAGTGAGGAGTTTAGAGAAGGAATGTTCATATCTGGATTTTCAAATATCATTATGTACTGAAGAGATTGTATACTCTCAGTGGAAACATAAATTACCACAATCCATTGATAAAAATAGGATGGGAGGCTGTACTGGCTAGCTTTGTGTCAACTTGACACAGCTGGAGTTATCACAGAGAAAGGAGCTTTAGTTGGGGAAATGCCCCCATGAGATCCAGCTGTGGGGCATTTCCTCAATTAGTGATCAAGGGGGAAAGGCCCCTTGTGGGTGGTGCCATCTCTGGGCTGGTAGTCTTGGTTCTATAAGAGAGCAGGCTGAGCAAGCCAGGGGAGGCAAGCCAGTAAAGAACATCCCTCCATGGCTTCTGCATCAGCTCCTGCTTTCTGACCTGCTTGAGTTCCAGTCCTGACATCCTTTGGTGATCAACAGCAGTATGGAAGTGTAAGCCGAATAAACCCTTTCCTCCCCCACTTGCTTCTTGGTCATGATGTTTGTGCAGGAATAGAAACCCTGACTAAGACAGAGGCTCTCAACATTTTAAACTGGATCTACCCAACAGTCAGACTTATCCTACATAACCAAAGCAAATCTAGCATTGACCTTTAGACAGAGTTAATAGCCATGGTAATATTATATTTTTGCAAAATTATATAAATTTCATTATTCAATTACCTGCCAGTGATCAGTCTTTTATATCTGTAGTGGGGTCTGAAATCCCAAGTCCAATGTGCTGAAAAGACTAATCGCTAAGGTGTTTCTTTTGCTCTCAACCTCTTTCTTAGTGTTAGACTGATTAAAGGTAAAACGCCCACTTGTTTTACACAATAAACTGCCTCCAACTCTGTCATGTAGATTTCTTTGCCTAGTGTCTTGTGCTGTAGGCAAGCATGTTAGTTATTTTAGTCATTTTCTTAATTAGTGATTGATGATGGTAAGCCCAGCCATCTGTGGGTGGTGCCATCCATGGCTTGGTGGTTCTGGGGTCTACCAAAAAGCAGGCTGAGCAAGCAATGCAGAGCAAGCATCAACTCCTGCCTCCAAGTTCCTGTGCTTCTTGAGTTCCTACCGTGACATTCTTGAATGATTAGCAGTGATGAAGAAATATAAACCTAATAAAGTCCTTTACCTGAGTAGCCTTGTTCATGGCTTTCTATCATAGCAATACTAACCCTAAAATAGTGTCTGTATATGACTCAGCTTCCTTGCTTCATTTCATTCACATAGATGATCTTGAGTTTTTACAGACATCTACCAAACTCTTTTTCTTTAAAACTATCCTATAGTTTATTGATTGTAGATTCTGTTTTAAACTTCAGAGAAGTTTGTTTTTTTAATTCCACATTCATTTTTGTTTTTCCAGTTTGATGTTTTCTTAATGATCTTCATAGACAAAGTAATGACTTCTTTATGTCACACATGGTAAAATACAGAATTTGGAAGAACTATACCCAAACATGTCAATAAACAAAGGGTATAAAGTATATTTCTTTACCTTTCAATTGTTCTGTGTTATTGGTGTCCATGCCTTGTCTAGATAACCTTGGTTTATCAGTTTCAGTTGTTTGTATCCTATGGTTTATGACTCAATCTTTACTACTGTCTTTAAATGAGCTTTTAGGTCATCTGTTTTAGACACATAGTAGTTTCTGTGCCTCAGGGCTACTAGGAATTAGAGCTGTCTTCTTAAATAAGACTCTTACTCAGTTTGGCACATCTTACATTTCAAGCTGTCGCACTTCATTGTGAATTCCCGTGGCTATCAGCACACTGACCACGGGGAAAGATCTTTTCAAGCTTCTTCCTTTTAACAATATCCTATCCTGTGCAGTTCACACAACTAATATCACCCTATCTCATATTTCAAAGTTAACCTAAGTATATTGATATTTCATTGTAATAAGTGGAGTTTGTAGCTTTCAGTATTTTTCAATACTTTATCTATATGCTTTTATGTTAAAATTCTAAAATAATCAAAAATATAGTGTATTATTTACATTTCTGTTGCTATGATAAACTGCCCTGTCACAAAACAAACTATAGAAGGAAGAATTTATTTTGGCTTTCAGTTACAGAGGAATAGAATCCATAAAAGTGGAAAAACATGATAGCAACATGGCAATGGGAGCAAGATTCTGGAGGATCACAAATTCATCACCTCAAAGAAAGTAGAGGAAAAAAGAACCTGTGTGGGACAGTTTTCGTTCAAACCCTGACTCTAACTCAATACTGTCAAGGTGTTATAAAATTATGTAGTTAATTAAAGAGATGGATTTTTAAAAATATATATTAAAAGGATAATTTTGTTGCTCTTTTAAGAGAATATATGAACTTTAATAAAAAAAAATCCAACCTTGGTAGAAAACAATAGCACAATCACATATTAAATGAGAGGATAATTTTACACAATATATTAGGAGGCGTAATTAGGAAGCTTAACATCAGAATGATGTTGAAAGCTTCGCTGTACCTCTCAAGGATAATACAATGAAAAGGAATCTTCATAAGAAAAAGAAAACAGTGGAAAAGACAGTGTTTAAAACTTTCATATTTGAATAAAAGAAGCTCAGAGAAGTACAATTATAAGGGAGCTTTTATTTGATAAAAAGTTTTATAAAAAAATTAAATGTTAAATTTAATTGTTTGCTTCAGAAACAAATTCATCATTGTCAAGAACAAAAGGGAAGCAGAACAACAGCTATCTTCTGTAGGTTTTTGATTGTCTACCAAATACTGTAGCTTAAGAAGACAGATTTAATGATCATACAACAGAAAAAATACAAAGGAGATTATAAATTGAAAAGATTTCAACTTTACTTACTCTTTAAAAACAATTACTATTGTTTTCCACGGCCATCATTTTCTGTCAATTAAAGAGTCAAATGTCTAAAGGGCTGACAAGAGAATTTTCAGGGAAGATGTGGCAAGTGAGAACCATGAGAGAGCTTCTGAAGAAAAATATAACTGAAATGTTATTTATGTACATACATGTATACATGTATTAAATTATGAAGAGGAAATTGTATATATGGAAATTATTCAGTTCATTAATAGGTGTTGGTTTGAGACTCCATGCAGATTGGAAACAAATAGAACAACACATAAAAAAATCTGATATATCCAAGACTTTTTGTTTGTGAATATGCATGTGTGTCTGAAGAGAGAGAGAGAAAGAGAGAGAGAGAGAGAGAGAGAGAGAGAGAGAGAGAGAGAGAGAGAGAGAGANAGAGAGAGAGAGAGAAGAGGGTAATGAGGGAGAGATACTGTGTGAGGATACTGAGGACATGAGGATCCCCTGGAGATGAAATTATATTTGAATGCGAGCTTTCTGCCATGAGATTTGGATGATTGAAGATAAGCTGAAATCCTCTACAGGAACAGTATGATTTCTCAAACTCTAATTAATCTCTCTAGACCCTGTTGTTGCTCTTCATTATTTAATATATATTATATATATGCAAAACTTCAAATAGCCTTATAATTTTAATTAACATATCCCTTGGTGTGACATCTCTATTGGAAGAGAAGAAAACAAAACACAAACTTGTTTTTCAGAATATGCTTGCAAACATTTGTATCAACAGATTGATATATAGGAGACACTCTACTGGGATTTGAATATGATACCAAAATACACCGCCGCAGATGAATTTGAAGCTGGGGTAAACATGCACAGGTGCATACAGTCATATTTGGCCATGTGTGAGAACATCAGAGTATACATTAGGTCTCTTGTTTGTTCATTTGTTTGCTTCTACAGAATAAACATTGAGTAGCCAAATCTTTCCTTGCAAAAACCAGAATTATGTAGGAGTAGTATGGTGGAAAAGAGGCCACACAGTTGGTTTTTGCAAATTTTCTTCACTTACTCAGTTCAACACTGAGATACATTCATTGACACATAATCTATCATTCAATAATTATTGTTTTCTGCAGTGCATCTCATCAACAGCTTGAATTTTTGGTATTTTTGGAAGTACAAGGACTGAATGAGTAGTGGAGTCTTTTTTATAAAATGTATTAATATGTAAACATCAGTCTTAGCACAATTATATATATTTAATAAAAATATTTTATTTAGAAAAGTAAACTAATGTATAATTATTGAAGTTAAATTAATATTTAATATTAAACAAAAGTATTTCTACATAATTTTAAAACATAACTGTGTCATTCTAATAAGAATATTTGCTTTTCATTTTAAGTGAAATATGAGTATCTTACTTATGAAGTAAGATAAACTTTACATGAAAAGATTTGAAGAAAACTATATTTCTGTATAAAATAATTAAAAGAAAACAAAACAAAACAAACAAAACAGGACCTGGAAAGGGCTCTTTATGTAATATATCTGTGACCTACCTAAAAACCCAAATATGATATCAGGACCCCACAAAAGAAGGTTAGAAGTGACTCTCAAAAGTGGTCATCTGACTTCCACATATAGGACACGGATATATACACTAAAACATATTCGCACACAATGAAAATAATTTTTTAAAAACAATACAGTTACAAATTTTATAAAACTTACAAATAAAATACTTTAGATCAATGAGCTATATTTAAAATAATAGATGTTTTTATGTCAGTACAGCATGCTACTTTGTTTCTAATGTTAAATATTTATTTTCTCACTAAAATGTGCCATATAAAATATATATATTCCTCATAGCAGGTATGGACATAATTTTAAACAGAACTAAGATAAAATATTGAAGAACTATTATTAAAACATGATTCTTTGGAAATGAGTTGAGTGTTTTAAAATAGTGAGGGGTTCAGCAACAGTGTTTGGGTCTGATGGCTGCATATGGGATGGATCCCAAGTTGGGCCAGTCTCTAGATGGCCTTTCCTTCAGTCTTTTCTCCGCTCTTTGTCCCTATAATTCCTTTAGATGTAAGTAATTCTGGGTTAGAATTTTGAGATGGATAGGTGTTCCAGTGCTTGCTGACAGGATATTGCAATAGGTGTCTGCTGAGAACTTATACCAGAGCCTGACCAATAAAGAGGCAGATGCTTGCAGCCAACCATAGAACTGAGCACAGGGACCTCAATGGAGGAGTTAGGGGAAGAATTGAAGGAGCTAAAGGGGTGTGCAAACCCATAGGAAAAACATTATCTCAACCAATTAGACCCCCCGCCCCCTGAGCTCTTAGGGACTAAACAACCAAACAACGTGTACACATGGAGGCATCCTTGGCTCTAGAAGCATATGTAGCAGAGGATGACCTTATCAGGCATCAGTGAGCTGGGAGGCCCTTGTTCCTGTGAAGGCTGGATGTCCAAGCATAGGAGAAGGCTAGGGCAGGGAGTCAGGAATGGGTGGGTGGATGGAGGAGTACCTTCATAGAAGGAGGGTGGGGGGATAGGGGGTTGCAGAGGGGAAACCTTGAAGGAGGATAACATTTCAAGTGTAAATAAATAAAATAACTAATTAAAAAGAGTGCAATCAGTTAGGATAATAATTTAAAAAGTGGCAAGATTTTTAAATTAAATTAATTATTTTAATTAAGGTAAACTTTACATAGAATAAAATACATTAAAAAATCTAAAAAGCAATACAATAAAATAGCATGGTGGTGTGGGCACATCATGTTGGAGAGAGGGGATGAGGAATGGGATGTGAAACTGTCCAAAAATTTAAAATTTAAAAAGGAAAAAAAAAATATATGTGTAGAAAGGATCATGACTTTTTTTTTTTTATAATTCTAAGGTTAACTAGAACAAGAAAATTATGCTAACACTCAATGAAGTGATAACATTTCTGACAAAATTGCAGTGTTGGAGATATTGGATAACGTTCCTCTGCTGTCATCAGACACTGTTAGATGTCGAGGAAAATACACAAATTAATATATGCATTCCACTACATAACAGATGTCCACATGAGTCTACAATTTGAAGATATAGAAGAACATATTGCTTAAGACATTGACCTGGACCAAACTCAAATCCTGATAGGCTATTTAGGGGGATAAGCACTGAGAACAATCTTATTAGCGATATTGTAATATTTGAAGAGTATCTAATTAAGGGTTCTCTAATTTTTTTATATTTTGCATATATGAAAGAAAGAGTGAAAATGATAGCTAAATCCCACAAGACAGAGAAACAAAATGAAAACAAATTAATTATATAAATGATGGTAAATTTCAAATGTCAAAAAAAGACTTATTCCCTCTTTGCAGTGAGATTGAAAATTAGCAGTGTCAGGGACTCTGTTTGCACATCATTTTATTGTAGTAAATGACACTGTCTTGCTTTTAAGCTGCTTACATCTTCCATTTTTAATGTTTATAGACAGAATAGGCATAGATATATTGCTCAGAAAGATGGCCAACACAAAACTAAATGAATATTGGGGAAAGAGGTTTTTTTGTTCTCTATGATTTGTTTTTGTTTTTGTTTTTGTTTTTGTCTCATATTTGTTTGTTGGGCATTTTTTTCTTGCTGTTCTTTTTCATGTATTTTGTGGTTTGCTATTTTGCATTTTACAGATTTTTGTATATATCTCTGTATTTTTCTTGTGTATTTTAACTTTATTATTCTTAATTGTTGGGTTTTGTTTGTTTGCTTGCTTGCTTTCTAAAGTGAGACAGAAAGAAAAAGATTAGATCTGGACAGGATGAGATGTGAGAAGAATCTGTGAGAAATTGGGGATGGGAGATATATATATCTATATCTATCTATCTATATATCTCTATCTCTATCTCTATCTCTATCTCTATCTCTATCTCTCTCTCTCTCTCTCTCTCTCTATCTCTATCTCTATCTCTATCTCTATCTCTATCTCTCTCTCTCTCTCTCTCTCTCTATATATATATATATATATATATATATATATATATATAAATTTAAACTGGAAATAATTGAAATCCAGAGAATACTACATATATTCTGAAGGCAGAAATGATAAGGACATTGGTGTTATAAGACCTCTTAGAATATTGACTATGTCTATAAATTCAGAAAGTACAGCTTGCTAGCAATCTGCATTATCTTTATTAAAATATCAAGAAGAGTTCAGGGAACACAAAGGCAGTTTTCTGTTATTACAAGACAAAGATCATTTCCTATACAGAGGTCACTTCCAGTCTAGTGATGCTTATGAGACATCACTTCTTCACAGCAATCAGAATCCAGAACAGGAACTTAAACTGTACCACGGATGATTGTCAGTTTAATATTCTCCATCATTATATTCTCAGAAAAGTGGAATCGATTTACATTTAATTTAATAGTGGGAAAATGCTACTTGTAGCAGCAAATATCAAACATTTTCTATAGATTGCTCTGTCTGAACACATTTGTGGTTGAGCTTTTTGCCATTACTCCTTGCGAGACAGCAATTTTATTATTATTGTTTTTATTCCACTGAACAGGCATGCACAGGATCTTATGGGCATTCTTCGTCATCATTTTGATAAAATAAGAATTTGGTTGAAATATATTTATTTTAGAAAGAAGCCCTGTGTTGTATAATATTTATAGTTCCATGAAAGACAATAGATAAAGGTAGACTAGGGAGGAAAATATGAGGTTCTTAATATCAGTACTTGAGGACCAAAATACTCAGAAATAGAAAAATATTAGTGAAAAGTTTTGATAAACTGTCCAAGGCAGACGGCAGAATAAGCTGTGAATGAGAGTATGCCAAGTAAGAAACTCAAAAGCTGGTACATTTTAGTTTCAGGGCAGTGAAAACAAATGAGGAGATGTGTGGTAAAAAGCTCCTTGTTGATTCTAGCTTTCCTCATCCTTGGTTTGCTGATTTGATTTGTTTTGGACTTCAGAGCAAACATGCTCTTAAAGCAGAGAAATGAATTCAAACGAAAGGCAAATGATTTAACAGTCTGGAAGGAAATTGCATTGGAGATTGAATAAGCTCCCTTAAAGAAGTAATATGAACTGATGTCAGAAGCACACAGAAGGATTGACCCAAGTCAAAGAGAGGTTACACAACAAGTAAACTTGAGCATGGAGAGATGGATGTTCGTGGTCAACAAGGAAGACTCAAGATGACGAGCCTGATTTCAGTGAGGATTACTGAGCACATTGCATGACTCTTACTGGTACTGGCTCAAGCCTGGTAAGAATGAGGATGGCACAGGATCCTCATATTCAAGTGTTTCATGTGCATTCCTGATTACAAATGTCAATCTTCCACACTGTTGCAATGCTACCATTTCATTCCATTCTTCCGAATACATGGCATGTATTCAGAAGAGAACAGAATTTAATTATTACAATACTAGGTTTTATTCAGAGGACCTGAAGAATTAGACTTCTATTCAAAGGGATTGAAGAATGAAAACAAAAAGGGAAATACTTGGAAAAAATAGTGCTTCATATAAAGACAGTCTTTAACATAGGCTACAGAGAATAAATGCACTTGATTTGCATTTTTTATTTATAAACTATGTGCCTTTTCTTCATAAATAATCTTTTAGTTTCTAAGTCAAGTTTTATGTATTGACATGTTTTAAATGTTGGGTTTACAACACAGTTAGGAAAGTTTGTTCACATTAATATATAATCATTTTAACTTCAAAAATATCTTCTTAAATGTCACATGCTCTCATTCATATGGGGAGTTTAGCAAAGAATCTCTAGGTTTGTAGGTTTAACTTGAAAAATCTAGAATCCAGGAAACTAGGAGAAGAGCAGAAGTGGAGAAGGGAGGAAAAGATCTGAAATGAGTGGAGATAGAGAATGTAGGAATATGAAAGGGAAAAGACAATACAGAGAAAGTTGGTTTGGTAGGGAGGAGATGGGAAGAAAGGGCAGAGATTTCAGGGAAAATGTGTAACACTAACAAAGTTTGGGAAAAACCACAAAGAAACTTAATGTTTTGTTACCTCTCTGTCTCTCTCTGACTGTTTGTCACTGTCTTTTAGTCTTTCCCTCCATTTCTCTCCCCCCTCCCCCCTCTCTGGCATGCATGTGTGTAGTGTGCATATAAAATTTCAGTGCAAGATTGAAAATAATTCACCTTGAGTTGTTTTAATGGTGTCTTGAAGATACTGAAATAATAAAAGTTTATGCCGCTGCCTCTGGTTGCTCACTTGGGAGTAATATTAATTACGAAGGCGCACACACACACACACACACACACACACACTGTTCAGAGGATATGCAGAAATCAATGTATTGTTGACCAGGAAGCTTCCTTCATTCTGGATATCTTTCACAGACCTCAAAGATTCTAAGTGACTTACCAGGGTTTAGTCTAGGAGGGGTTCAATACCCAAAAGAGTATGTGTTTTATAGGTGAAGGAAGACTTGGTTTATGTGCAGAGCTGTTGGCCATCATTGAAGAGTTGGGGAAAGATATCAGACCAATGCATGCAGGGAACAAGAACGCCATGGAGAGGCTGAAACGAGGCATCATTCATGCCCGAAGCCTTGTTCTGGAGTGCCTGGCTGAAACTGAATGGAATGCCAGGTCCTAGTGTCCCCTTTAACCTCCCTTTGGATATGCATCACCCCAGCTGAGCTCACCTGCCTCTGAGGAGTTGAGTGCAAACCATAGCACCTTTGCTCAGTAGCTGGCCCGCCTGTGTACAGTGTAGACCCTGCTTCATGGAGCTTCTCTGCCTAAACGTTTGCATGACTGATTGCTTTGAAGTCAATCTTTAAAATGCACAGGTTATACATACAGAAGAAAGAGCAATCTACCCAACCAACCAAGCACCCTGCAAATGTCTATCCTGAGACTGTAGAACTCAATTCCTTGTTTACTGTGAGCCCATCACATCATCTGGAAGAAAACGACTGAAACCGTCACATCTTTGTATTTATTACTTGATGTAATAACGTTTATTTTCATTTAATAAAAAATGAGGTGCAGTTCACAAACTCTGACACTGAGACCACTAGGCCTCCTTTATCTATATGTCTAGTTTTTCACAGCTGAAAAGTTTTTACAATCATTTTCTCATTTTCTTATATACAATCTGTTTTAAGAATTTCCTACATGTTAACAATAATATGCATACAGTACTTTCCCCCCTTTCTTCTCCTCAATCTTTGTGGTTTCCTGTTAACCCACGAACTGTATCAAGAAAGATGAAGCATGTCTTCTCCAAGCAGTTAACATCTAACCCAGCATATTGGTACATGACCAAGTGGCCAGAGTTGGTAACAATTGCAGATACAGCATAGAGAGATGATAGATGACATACACAGAAAAGTCCGATTTAATCATTGGCACCAAGCATCACCCCATATCCTAATCAGGAGATCTAATTCACTTAATGCCAAGAGCTCTCAGCAAATTAGTGACCTGAGTCAGTTCTTCATCCTTGCTTGGCTCACCTCTGCATGTTTCCACTAGGCCTTGGAACCAATGTTCCAGCAAGGCTTCTCTAACTTTTTGATAATCACCTAGCTGGGTGTTTGTTTGTTTTTTTGTTTGTTTTGAACAGATTGGTGGGCAAATTGTTGTTAAAATTAAGTTCCCCACAAAAGAGAACATACAGATGTACCCAGACCAGGGACTTTTATTCAGGCCGGAGCCTTGTGTTGACTCAACCATATCACCACCATGAACTAACAGAGGAGTAGTGCCTATTCCACACTGTCAGAGACAAACAAGAAGAAATCATAGTCCAAGCTTTCTTTTTCTCATTCTGGGGAAACATCTGTCACAGACAAAGTGAATGTAAAGACTTCCGATCGCAAAGCCAAGAATGCAAACACAAGGTAAAAGTGAACCAAGCATTTCCTCAGGAAAGCCCAGAAGATTCTTCATGAATATCCCCCCAAGTTCTTGCCATGTGGGGACCCAACTACTCAGGCCATGTTATAAGGAGAGGAGTCTGCATTACACTCTTGCACCTTTCCCAGCAAATGGTCACCTCCATTAGTTGATGGAGAGAAAAGTGTTACTCAACTGTGATGAATCCTGTGAACTATAATAATGACCAGTGTGGCAAGATAAGTCCGTGCGTGCTATAGTGGATCAAATGCCACGGTAAAAAACAACCTACATTCTGATCAGATGTCAGGGCCAGTCCACACGAGGAAAAACATGCCTTGTTCTATAAATCTGGCAGAGGGCCATAACATTTATGAAGAGAGGAAGAACTTATGAGTCACTAACTGAGGAGCTATGGAGAGAAGGTAGCTGTAAGGGGAGGGAGATTCAGTTATCTTCAAGGGTTTGTTTCATAATAGGCAGTGTATCCTGCTGTGAGTTATTTATGACTAATCAGCAGCAAAAAGCAAACTGGGTGGGGTCATTGACAACAGCAAAAACATGAAAAATGGGAAAATGTAAATATTTAGAAGGTAGATCCAGAAATAACTTTTGGAGGTAGGTGAGTGAATATTATCAAAACATGCAGGAGGAAATTCTAAAAGAATTAAAATATTCTGTCACTAAACTCTTCTTGACATTGGACTTGCAAGAGACAGTAATCTTAAGACTTCACTATTCAGTATTGTTTAATGGAAAGTGTCAAGCCCTTAGAGTCTGTAAACATCCTACTATCTTATTGTGGTTTTCCTAAAGTAACATTTTATATCTTTCTAGGGTTAAAAAAAATCTATATTGTTACCTGGATTTAATGTTAACTTTGAAGACAGATATAAATGTCAGAGTATTAAAGAGACATGGAATAAAATCTGAACTCCTGTGTTTTCCAAATTTCTTTTTAATCTATGTTTCCTCAAATTGTCTTCCAAACCCAATGAATAATTTTGCATAGTTTGACTTGAAATTTTTTAGCTATAGAATTTAAGTTTTCTGAATGTTTGGGAAGGCTTATGTAGGATTGCTAAGGAGCCTTCATTATAGACCATTATTTCTAATAGAAAATAGATAAATAAATAATCATCATATTCCTTTAATCTTTCATAAATAATTCCCTTGAAGAATAAGAAATAAAAAAATATACAAAGAAACAAATACACAAATCTATGTGCTTAGCAAGGATGCATAACTATAATCATAGCACTTTGGATGCTGAGAAAGGAAAATTCAATGCCAAGATTTTTTTTTAATTTTATTCATTTTATTGGCTATTTATTTACATTTCAAATGTTATCCCCTTTCCCAGTTTCCCCCCTGGAAATCCCCTATCTTATCTCCTTTCCACCTGCTTCTATGAGGGGGCTCCCCCATCCACCCACCCACACCTGCCTCCTTGCCCTCACATTCCCCTACACTGAGGCATCAAACCTTCCTAAGGACCAAGGGCCTCTCCTCCCATTGATACCTGACAGGCCATCCTCTGCTACATATGTGGCTGGAGCCATGGGTCCCTTCATGTGTACTCCTTGGTTGGTGGTTTAGTCCCTTGGAGTTCTGGGGGGAGGAGGAATCTGCTTGGTTGATGTGTTTCTCTTCCTATGAGGTTGCAAACCCCTTCAGCTCCTACAGTCTTTTCTCTAACTCCTCCACTGGGACCCTGTGCTTGGTCCAATGATTGGCTCTAAGCATCTGCCTCTGTATTCATCAGGCTCTGGTAGAGCCTCTCAGGAGACAGCTATATCAGGATCCTGTCAGCATGTACTTCTTGGCATCTACAATAGTGTCTGCATTTGGTGACTGTATATGGGATGGGTTCCCAGGTGAGGCAGTCTTTGGATGGCCTTTCCTTCAGTCTCTGCTCTGCACTTTGTCTCCATATTTGCTCCTGTGGGTATTTTGTTCCCCTTTCTAAGAAGGACTGAAGCATCCACACTTTGGTCTTCCTTCTTCTTGAACTTCATGTGGTCTGTGAATTGTATCTTGGTTATTCTGAGCTTTTGAGCTAATATCCACTTATCAGCGAGTGCATACTACGTGTGTTCTTTTGTAATTTGGATACCTCACTCAGGATGATATTTTCTAGTTCCATTCATTTGTCTAAGAATTTCATAAAGTCATAAATGCCCAACTCGTGGGCATCTTGTGTCAAATCAATGCAAGCTGTAAAAGGAAACAAAAAAATGAAACTAGACAATATAAGGCAAATAAAATCACAATATAAAAATAAAGGAATCAGTAGATTTATCTTCTTTTATGGGATCTGCCCTCAAGGCAGGAGAAAACAATTCCTTCATATGTTGCTTACTAAAAGTAAGTCATAAAATCTGGATTTTGGAAACAGAAAAATTTGACCCCAGTTCTCATGAGTGGATTATTACTGTTTCTAGGCATGTTTTCGAGTCATAAATCACAGACATGTGAAAAAACACCTGGCAAACCTGAGAACATTCTGAGAGCTCAGAATCTATATGCTCAACGTGAGATATCACGACAAGTTGGGACTTACAAGTAACTAAACTCCAAAGCTGTGCCCTCAAGTCCGTGGAGTCTTTGGAAGTTTTTAAAAGATGTTCCAGATGGGAAAATTGAATAAAATGTCAGTCTTCGTCTGAGAAGGGGAGAATATGAATCATAGTCAAGTAAATGACCAAAGAAACTAAGAAATTATCAGAAGTTAGGAATATGTATATTAATAGTTAAAATATTTCTAATATTTTAATCAAATCTAATCAAAAATGCATAAAACTCTACACTTAGATAAGTGAGAGAAAGTACATATTAATGAAAATGTATGCCAAGAAAATCCTCAAGGAATAAAATTAGACTAATTGCAGAATCTCCAAAAGATGACAAGACTAGTCTAAGAAGAGAAGAATGCAAGAAGACAATGAAGACATTTCTCTAATGCATAGAAAGTGTTTGTCATCAACATTCTTTATCAAGGCACACATATTAAAGCACATGTTTTTAGTTTTGAAAATAATGCTGCAAAGGCTATAATGCATAAACTGTAGTGAGTGTTTCCTGTGATGCATATTCACAGAGAAGGATGAAATAGGAAAGAAACATGAAACAAGGACCAAAAAGGAACATGGCTTGTGGGGCTGGGTACCAGAGGTTTTCCATGTAGATCTCTAGCCAGGCCTCGTGTGAGGGTTCCAGTGAAGGGACAGGAATGCAGGTAGTGAGGGGAAGTCGCTTTCCCTGCTTCTGCTGTGCAGGTGGGCTCCACTTCCCTCTTTGCAGGTGCCATAATTCCGTGCTGCCCTGCACTGAGTCAGGTCGGGTTGGGCCAAGGAGAAGCCCACTAGCCAGTGAGGAGTGCAGCAGGGCCTCAGGAGGCACTTAGGGAGAGCCAGTCTCTCCCCAAGTGTTACAGCTCTTAGGACAACGGCTAGGACTATGGAATAGTTCTAGCACCCCTTTATTCCCTGGCTTGGACTTATATACAGTTTGGGGGATGTTTCAGGGTTTGACAGCAGGTACTTCTCATTGGCTTGGACTAAGAGTTTGAGGAAACCTCATTTGCATGTGGGAGAGCTTGGTGCAGCTACTATGTGATTGATGCTGCATATCTCTTTGCAGGGGGCCTGTGGGAGGCTGTAGCTGACAGTAGCCAGGTGTCCAGGAGTTGTGGTCGGAACTCCTGCAGTCCCATGCAGGTGGAAATCTCCACCCACCTGGGCTTCGAGGTTCCAGACCTATGCTCAACTGGGGACCAGGCTATCTGAGCACAGCCCACCACCCCACAATGGCTTACTGACTATTGATGCTTTTTTTTTTTATTCATTGTATTAGTTATTGGAGAATTTCATAGAATGTATCTTGATCATATTCACCCCTCATTGAATTTCCTGATCAGCTTTCATCTTTACCAAGCACTACCTTTGTATCTTCTCTTATTTTTAACACACTTAGTCCTCAGTATTCTCACCATGTACTTTTGAATGTGTACCTTTAACAGCAGTGTGGTTGACTTAACAAGTATCACATCGTTAAAGAAACCCAACTCTTCATCTCCAAGCAACTGCCAGCCAACAATATTCTTAACAAGGGGTAGGACTGCTTGCCCAACTTCCTTCTCCAAACTGGGGTCTGCTTTGCTTGAACTTGGAGAGGTCTTCTGCATACTCGTATAACCACTGCAAGTGAAAATGTGCATGTAATAATTACACCACAAAATGACATCCTGAAACAAATTCTTCAAATAAGAAAGAAAATAATCTTTAAAAATGTTTTGTGCATTCATGTGTAAGCATGCCTGTGTGGTTATCCAGAACGCTCTGCAGACAGTGAGTTACAATTTGAATTTTATATCCAAACCCTATGCATTCAGCTATGAATTTAGTCATAAGCTAAGTGGATGTATGTGGGACCGTGAAAGGCAGCCTGTTTTGGTTGAAGGAGGCTTGCTCTGGAGATCCAGTAGAGAAGTCTACAAGGGATGAAACAGTGAGCCAAGTTCCCAGAGTCAGGTTCCTGACACCACAGAGCCCCCAACTCCATAATTCTGTGACTATCAGTCAGGCAGACAAATCCCCAAGCTCCTGGCATTCTAGCAAGACTCCAACCCCCACAGTTACCTGGCAATAGCCAGGTATGTTCCTCGCCACAGCTATCCTACAACTACCGGATAGCCCAGCTCACTATAAAAGGGGCTGCTTGGCCCCTCCTCTCTCTCTTAAGCTCTCACCTTTCTTACTTTCATCTCTAGCTCTCCTTTTTCCCCTCCCTTCCCCCCTTCTCTCCACATAGCCATGGCCAGCCCCTCTCTTTCTTTTACCTTCTCTTTCTCTCTGTCTTTCTACAATAAAGCTCTAATACCATAGATAGTCTCTGTTCATCAAGGCCTGCTGTGATTAAAAGATTTGATAGACTTTCCCCTGAAGAGCAGCATCTAACCTCCCGCTGGAAGGCCTTCCTATGCTCTAGCCACTGACCAAAGACTCACACCTGCATGGGAACCACCCAGGGCCCCTTCTCTCCCTGCCCTCTCCTCCTTTCGGTCCTGGGGCTGACTGAGCTGCCCTCTGGGCCTCCACTTTTTTCTTAGCTCTTCCACTGTGTCCAGCTGCTTCTGAGATGCCCGAGACTGAGAACCTGTTATCTCTGGCCTCTATGAGGCCAAGACCTCAGACTGCTCTTTGTCCACTCCACCTGGGGCTGGGGTCCCTGGTTTCCCATAGGCAGACACCCACCCGAGTCCATGTGGAAAGTATGCAGCAGCCCTCTGCATCCGCCTGCCCAGAGCACCGGAACTCTGGCTGGACACAAGTTTTCTCCCACTCCCTGTATTCCCCCATGCCCGCTGCCCGACAGACATATATAACCTATATTATCTTTCCTGTTTATTGTTGACCATGAAATTGATCTACTGATTAATTTGGATCTGTCAGTTAAGAAAACCAAGATGTTTCAGTTTGAAATACCAGAGAGTCTAAAGTCCTCTTTTCAATAGGTTTACAATCTCTGTATCTGAACCTAGGACCATTTTAGTGTATTATGGTAGCTTATAAGAGATTACGAGTTTAAAATTAATGTCCAATATTTAACTTACGAAACTTGAAAGTTCTAGACCAAAGATGTGTTTAACACTTTTCTTAATTATGGGATATATATGCAATGATATAAAGCTAAAAGGGATTTTTGTACAATATCATGTATATCAAATAAATAATAGGAAAAATATAGCAAAATCTGTTGCAGTAGAACAGATAAAACTATAACCAAAATTAAATCCTTTTTTAAAAATTACATTTGCCACATGTCACAGTGAGAATGCAGCAATTAGAGGTCAAAGAGATACCTGAGTTTCTTTCCTCTACATCTTTGTTCGTGCGGGTTGAATGAAATTGTCAGACTTGCATGACACATACCTTTACCCACTGAGAGATCTATGTTGACCTCAAAAAAAATTTTTTTTGTTGTTTTTTGTGTTTGTTTATTGCCTGCTGATTTGCTTTTTAATCTAAGAAATGTTTTAGTGAAAAGAAATCTAAGGATAGTAGGGAGATATTGATAGAAAATCTCACATGGAGGATAAAAGGACAGCATCAAAGGTCACATTTCAGCATGTGAGAGTGACAGTGCAAGGGGCAGAAAATTACAAAATAAAAAAAAATAGCTAGGGAAGTCACATCAAGTGGACAATCAATCCACAGCACTGATCTATGTCATTATTTGCACATGCATAAGAGTATTTAAAATACCAGTTATATTTTAGTTTCACTTTATAAACTTTGCAACATTAAGATATGTGTTCTTTGAGTTAAGTAGGCACTTGTTTTTGTTTGGTTGAGATGTTATATAAGTTCTATTTTTTTGAAAAAGTAAATTTTGTTTATTTTTTATTTTTCAAATAATCATATTCTTAAAAGGCTGTGTATTTTGCTTAATGTGAATTTAAATAAAAATAAACATGTAGCCCATTCACTACCCTGTCTCCATTCTCTTCCTTTTCTCCCTTCTTTTTGCTTGGTGACTCTCATTTTTCTTATGCCATCTCCTTCATTCCCTTCAGGGATCCAATTTAGGTACTCTTTGCAAACAAGATTTACATAGTAGCCAGTTCTACCTTTCCAGTCTTCAATCCCCTGCTTTGTCCTTGTTTTCCTTCTCATTTTCACAGGAGAAATCTCACAATTCCCTGACTGTTATGCATCTGGATTTTGAAAGTTTATGTGTCTTTTAGATCATTAGTTACTTGGGAATGCATTTAGGCTAGCTCATAAAATTGTCCAAAAAAAATCTATAAGCCTTTTTCTCCTCACTGAAATATTTTGTCCACATACAACATTACCTATTAGGAAAGGCAAAGCAGAAACCTCAGTTCCATGTCTGAGTATCTGTTCTGTATTGGCAATCAACAACATTCTAGTGAACTGTAATGTGTTTATGTAGTCCTCTGAGATCTCAGTTTGATTTTTTTTTTCCCCATAACTTTCAACTCCTTTTAGGCAAGTTCTGCCCAGTAGCTATCTCTGTCCCTAACACTTAACAGAGGATCGGAATATGATGGTTGCTTAAGTGAGAATTCTTTGAATAAGGAAGCCAGCGTGGTGGAAGGAGACATCCCCTTCTGGAAGCCTAACCTGAAACCTGTGACATCCTTTCAACAGTCTCTGAAGTGTTACCTAGGACATAGCTATGATTACCCACCCAGTTCTAACATGAAAAATATCTGTGAGCCACACTTAGCTTAAGGCCACAAACTAGAAATATTTTCCCCAGATTTTTTTTTTTTTTTATCTTTCTGGATATATATGATTGCATTTTCATTGTGACCTAGTGGAGTGTCTATTTTTTTTATTAGATATTTTCTTCATTTACATTTCAAATGCTATCCCAAAAGTCCCCTATACCCTCCCCCCACCCTGCTCCCCAACCCACCCACTCCCACTTCCTTGCCCTAGTGGAGTGTCTTAACACTGATCCTTTTACTCTTGAATTGCTTAATAGACATGTTAGGGTATTTATATTTTCACTCTGGCATGCAAATGGCTTTACTGAGTCTGTGAAAATTAGTAAAACCTCTATAAAGGGTTGTAAAGGCAGTCCACTCTGACAACAAGCAAACTTATTTAGATAACACTTACTTAAATTCCTTCCAAATCTAATGCTCTTGACAAATACATCAACTTCAAACGCATCCCACAGTTAACTGTGAGTGTCTGAGTCTATTCTGCCGTGTGTCTGCTGGTTATGTTTAAATTTTACAATCTAGAAGTAATATTGACTCCAAACAAATAGTGTTTCATGTATTTGAGAGAACAGACTTCCACATTGCTCTTTTAAAACTCATAGGTAATAAGGACAATATAAACACCATCAAGCAAAAATTGTTCATTCAACTTTAAACTCTGAATTAATATGAGATAAAAAATATGTGTGGCAATAAAACTCCTATCAAAGATGTGAATACAGTTTGAATCTGTGAAGAAAAGAGGGAAGTGATTGTCAAGATATTTAGCGAGATATTAAAAATACCTTTTCAGTACAGCTTATTTTTAATCAACAAAACTCTACTCTATGAAATAACAAAATAATGAATCACCAATGCCAATAAATTGACCAAGATTTTAATTTATAATAATAAACTTATTTATTACTACATATAATAAATATGTATCTGCCAGTGGTGAGGGTGGAGGGAACCTGTGGAAAGTCCCTGAGATATGCAATGGGGAAGGCTCCCAGGAATCCATGTTGGTTACCTTAGTGAAAATCCTTAACAATGGGGATATAGAATCTGAAGACACCACCTCCAGTATTTAGACAGGGCCCCTGCGGAGGGATGGAAACACTAACTCATCTTTAAAAATTTCCACCCAACACTGTTCCTGTCTAAAAGAAATACAGGGACAAAAAATGAAGTAGAGACTGAACTAATGGCTGACCAGTGACTACCCCAACTTGGGATCCATCCCATGGGTGGGCACAAAACTCTGACACTATTACTGATGCTATGTTGTGCTTCCAGATAGGAGCCTAGCATGACTGTCTTCTGAGAGGTTCTACCAGCAGCTGAGACAGGTGCAGATACTTACAGACAAGCCTTGGACTGATGTCAGGGACCCTTATAGAAGAGTTAGAGGAAGGACTGGGGTAACTGAAGGGGATGGAAACCCCATAGGAAGACCAACAGTGTCTAACCTGGAAAGCTAGAAGCTCCCAGATACTAAGCCACCAACAAAGAGCATACATGGACTGGTCCTAGTGCCCCAGCACGTAAGTAGCAGAGAATAGCCTTGTCTGTATCAGTGAGGATGTGTCTAATCCTACAGGAACTTGATGCCCCTAGGAGAGGGGATGATCTCCAGGGGGTACCCTTTCTGACCCACAGAGGAAGGGAGATGGGGGAAAGAACTCTGGGACTGGAGACCAGAGGCCAATATTTAGGAAGTAAATAAATAAAATAATTAATAAAATAAATAATAAATGATAATAAATGAATAAATAAAAATTATGTTATAAATAAAAATAAAATAATATAATTTAAATATATTTTTATACACAAAAACTGTTTACAATATCTCTATCATCCTATTCCATACATGTTTTTTCCATAACCTCACTTTCAATTTCATTACTTCTTCTTTCATTTTTACATATAACTTTACATATTATCATATACATGTAGCATGCTGAGTCTCTTTAGTGTTCCTCATATGCTTATATGCATATGTGTTTAGGAGTATTCCCTTGGGATTAAAAATCTGCAGGTACTTATTTCTGGAACGATTGAATCTCACTTTCTTGTCTATAAACGACTGATCATTCTTCATCTAGGAGAAGGGATTTATGATATTTTTATCCACACTGGCATTGTGTAGGCCTTATTTATGCAGCCATGCAGTTGAGCTGTTATAATGCTGCTCTCTGTCACATAAGAAAACACTCTGCCATATACAGAAGATACTATATCACAGCAGATGTTTTGGGTCTCTTGAACCATGGACAATACACGGTGAGTCTCCTATATCAGTTAACTCAAGGTAAGAAATCTCTCAGCCGGGCGTGGTGGCGCACGCCTTTAATCCCAGCACTTGGGAGGCAGAAGCAGGCGGATTTGTGAGTTTGAGGCCAGCCTGGTCTACAGAGTGAGTTCCAGGACAGCCACGGCTATACAGAGAAACCCTGTCTCGAAAAAAACCAAAAAAAAAAAAAAAAAAAAAAAAAAAAAAAAAAAAAAAAAAAAAAAAAAAAAAAAGAAATCTCTCAGAGACAAAACATGAGGATTGTCTTCTTGGAGAATCCAGAACTTATAAAATTGGTAGTTGATATTAACATTCTTGTCAATGATGGTCCCTGATCCTTATTTATAAGGGTTGTATATATAGATGTAGATACATCAACTGGGGTTGGCTTCTCCAAGGCACTTTGTTTTTCATTTTGACCAGTAATAGATTTCTGTGATGGCTTCTATGTCCTGTAAGTTCAAGCTTCTTTGCTGAAGGGTAAGAGGTACAGTTATCTATGCGTAAATAAATAAGTATTAAAAGCAGTTACAAATTATACTAGTTTAAGAAAGTGGCCAAAGAAGGTTCTCCTCTAGAATTTATAACTTCACCAGTTATAAACATATGCTATGTTGACAGCTTTGATATTTTTTGAAAGCCTATGTCTAAATTTAATTGGTCTAGACATTAACAAAGACTGAACTACTGCAATTAATATGAATCATAAAGTAAATCACACCCATGGTAGATTCCCATCCTGCTGAAATACATCACTTGAACTTTGACATTCCTCCACTACTGAATGTAGTATTTGGACTACTGAAATTGAATTTTCCCAGGGTTGCTGAGATTAGTTGAGAGAACACTTGAGAAAGTGTTTTGTCAGCCACACAGGTAATACAGTAGGAATGAGAGCAGGGACTCCATTATAGGCTATGAATAATCAGCTCAGTGGCTATAATTAAAGCTAATGGCATAACTCATTTGGAATAAGGCTTTGGGGGATAAATCAATACATCTCAACTAGTTATCAAAAAGTCTTAATTACCCCATCAGCTCCACTGCCTGAAGTAATAGGAACTTTCTGAGTGTAGACTCCTCAACTATGGTAGTATTGAACTACCAAATTTGAAAGAATCTAGAATCTCCAAAAATACAATCCCCATGCCTTATCTTCGAGAATTTGCTACATTGAGTAGTTGAGATAGAAAGTATCCACACGTTGGTCTTCCTTATTCTTGATTTACTTGTGATTTGGAGATTGTATCTTGGATATTCTAGGTTTCTGGGCTAATATCCACTTATCAGTGAGTGCATATCAAGTGAGTTCTTTTGTGACTGGGTTAACTCACTCAGGNAATTTCATAAATTCATTGCTTTTAATAGCTGTGCAGTACTCCATTGTGTAAATGTACCACAGTTTCTGTATCCATTCCTCTGTTGAGGGACATCTCGGTTCTTTCTAGCTTCTGGCTATTATAAATAGGGCAGCTATGATCATAGTGGAGCATGTGTCCTTATTACCGGTTGGAAGATCTTCTGGGAATATACCTAGAAGAGGTATTGCTGGATCTGCCAGTAGTACTATGTCCAGTTTTCTGAGGAACTGCCAGACTGATTTCCAGAGTGGTTGTACAAGCTTGCAATCCCACTAGCAATGGAGAAGTGTTCCTCTTTCTACATATCCTCGCCAGCATCTGCTGACATCTGGATTTTTGATCTTAGCCATTCTGACCGGTGTGAGGTGAAATTTCAGGGTTGTTTTGATTTGCATTTCCCTGATGAGTAAGGACGTTCAACATTTTTTCAAGTGCTTCTCAGCCCTTCGGTACTCCTCAGTTGAGAATTCTTTGTTTAGCTCTGTACCCCATTTATTGGGGTTATTTGAATTTTTGGAGTTCAGCTTCTTGAGCTCTTTGTATATATTGGATATTAGTCCCCTATCAGATTTAGGATTGGTAAAAATTCTTTCCCAATTTGTTGGTGGCCTCTTTGTCTTATTGACAGTATCTTTTGCCTTACAGAAACTTTGCAATTTTATGAGGCCCCATTTGTTGATTCTTGATCTTATAGCACAGGCCATTGCTGTTCTGTTAAGGAATTTTTCCCCTGTGCCCACTTCTTCAAGGCTTTCCCCCACTTTCTCCTCTATCAATTTCAGTGTCTCTGGTTTTATGTAGAGTTCTTTGAACCACTTAGACTTGAGCTTTGTACAAAGAGATAAGAATGGATTCAATTTGTATTCTTCTGCATGCTAATGGCCAGTTGTGCAACACCATTTGTTGGATTTTCTATGGTTACAGACTGAATGAAAAGATGAAAGTTAGCTGGGCACCAACATTCATCACTCTACTTCATGCAGGCTGGTTCAATATAATCAGCTGCTTGAAGGATTAACAGGCACCTGTTCCCACCAGGTTTCATTGCATTCTTAAGCTGTAAGACAAAATCAACTCTTCATTGACTTGCTTTGATTAGGAATTTTGTAACAGCAAAGGAAAAAGAACCAACACACCAACATGGAGGCAGTGTGTGCACAAAAGCTATTAAATCTTTCCTCTCTTAGGCAACTAACAAGTATATAGATACATTGAACTGTAACACATTTATCTTGTTACTTGTGTTTGCTTACCTGGGTTGTATGCTTATTTGTTATCATATGAATTAGCCTAGAATTTAGAAGTAGAAAATGATATCTGGGAAAATAGAGTTTTGAGTTGTATGGTCCAAGATAGCTTTCAAAACCCAGTGTATGTATGAACAAAACACTGCACAAATCTAGCCTAATATAGCTTGATTTCAGCACATGGGGTTTAAAATACCACTTAATAACAAAGTGTTATTTTGCCTTGCCCAGTTTTTATAATTGCAACCTTAATTACCATATAAGAGGCAATTGTTTAGAAAAACAGTTGTGGATTTTTATTTTATCTGGACAGAGTCACTAAAAAATGAGACTCGTGAAAGATCATAAATTGAGATTTTCACACATGCAGAATGCTTTTCTCTGATGTGATATTTTCTTCTCCTTCTAATTGATTGTGAAGTGGTCAATTATTATTCACTTTCTGTACTCAAAATAGGTCACTTCACATGGAAGGGTTCAAACAATTTCAATTTTTTTCTCTGACTGCAATAATTGCACAAAAACACACAGAAAGATACATACAGAGAGAGCAGTAGAGATAAAATGACAGACACAGAGAGAAGACAGAAATTTATTTCTCACAAACTTTAAGTTTGGAAAGACCTTGTCTAAGGTGCCAGAAGATTATTTTCTGACCTGGAAATCTCCCTGCCTCCAAGATAGCACACAGCAGACATTACTTTCTTGGCTAGACAGGAAAGGCATATGGAGATTAAGTTCTCTAGCTTTCAATACTATAGTAATAGGGTTGAGTTTCCTTGAAATTAATTTTGGAGAGATACAAACATAGAAATGATAGCAAACCCTCCACCACTTCTATTTTAGCTTTTACATAAAATATTGCTAACACATGGCTGTTGCCTCTCAATAACATTCACCTCTTCATTCTTTAATTACAGAATCAAGAATTTACTTACGAGCACCGAAAGCCAGGCTAAGAGCATTTCTGAGACATGATAACAGCAGGGAATGGCCTATGGCTGTGTTCAGACTAATGAGGCTCACACAGAAAGGTGTGGGATCTGGAGGAAGCACAGGCTAAGCAGGGACATGGACTCTAATTCTTCCCTTACTTTTCTCCCATGGCCTTCTGAATGACAGACAGCAGCTCTCTAACCTCTCTGTAATCACAAAGGAACCTTCTATATGGCAGCTCTATGGCAGAAATGAAGCAGAAATACACAGAATTTTATTTGCAGTGGAAAAGCATGCCCAATTCAAGTTATTTGTTGAACAACAGAAAATTGACTTAAAATAAAGCTCATTTTAAATCAAGTATCATAGTACCAGGTGAACTAAAACTTTCTGGTCATTTATCGGATAAAATCTGTGAAAAAAAAGTATAAAAGAGGAAAAAATTAGCAAATATTTCATTTGTTCAGTTTCTATACAATGTATTGAATTTGGAGAGTCATTTCTACAGTAAGCTCTCAAATCTATCATAATTAGTTTGATATTTAACAAATTTCATTTACTGTGTAAGTATAGCTTTTAGACAAATGAAAGATGAAATCTTCATTCTCCTTTCTTCTTTTTTGTCCCTATCAACTGTTAAGAAAATGCAGACTGTTCCTTTGCCAATTTGGTGGAATTCCCCAAACTAGTATTATAGTTTCTAATATATATTTCCCAAAACTAGTATATGCCTTATAATATAATATATAAAACCTCCAAAATTTCATAAAACCATAATGTACATTATATATATATATATATATATATATATATATATATATATATATATATATATGAGATAGAAGGAGTCACAAGCTAACAAAATGTGTTTCCAGATGCACCTCAAGAGATTCTGCAGCAAAACCAACTGTTCATACTATGGAATCCTGATTCAAATAATATGTTTTTCATATACTTTCCTTTATGAAACTATTTTAATAGTCTCTACACTTGGATTCTGGCTGCTTTTATGAAAATTCTCATATATTGTGTTGAATCTGTAATCCTGGGCCAGTTCATATTTATTTTTTCTTCATTTTCTCTGTTGTTTGTTGCATTGTTTTGTTTCCCAGGACATGCTGGCCTGTAACTCAATATTGATACTGACATACTCTACCTCTAACCTTCCTGCCAGTATATGTATTGCTGAGGACCAAAGGCAGAGCTTTGGGAATCCTAGGGCAGTAGCTGGTAACTGAGTTATAATTCTAGATCCTTTCATATTCTAGGTTCTAATTTTCAATAGAGCAACAAATCACGTGACCCTGGAAACCACAATTCTTTCATAATAACTTTGGAGACATTGAAATTTACAAAGCTCTAAATAAACCTGGCATTTTTTGACATTAGTAAGTGATAAAATTCTATTAGAAACACCTTTTATATTTTGTATTCAATATAATGATTTTTTTTTTCAGTCTGGAGAAATGAGTCAAAAGTTCAGGGCACTGACTGTCCTCCCAAAGACCTGGTTTTGATTCACAGAATGAACACAGTCACTGATAAGCATCTGTAATTTTAGTTCCAAGAGAACTAATGGCCTCCACTGGCACAAGATACACATGTGGTGTACCAACATGCAAGCAGGGAAACACCTATGCACATAAATGTAAACAATTGACATGAGAGAATTTGTCTTTGACACCTTCAACACATTTCTTAGAACTCTCTTTGCTATTTAATAGGGTCTCGCAAGAACCTCTGACACACTTGCTTGAATTTTTTTTCTACTTTTTTTTTTTTTACACTCCAGACTTTATTCCCCCACCCAATCCATCATCCAACCTCTGACTGTTCCACATGCCATAACTCCTATCCCTACCCACCCCCATCTCTACAAGGATGTCCCCACCTCCACACTCCCTGGGGCCTCCAATCTCTTGAAGGTTAGGTCATCTTCTCTGACTGAATCCAGACCTAACAATCCTCTGTTGCAAATGTGTTGGGGGCCTCATATCAGCTGGTGTACGCTACCTGGTTGGTGATTCAGTGTCTGAGAGATCTCAGGTGTCCAGGTAACTTGAGACTGCTGGTCTTCCTTCAGGGTCACCCTTCTCCTCAGCTTCTTCCAGCTTTTCCCTTATTCAACCACAGGGCTCAGCAGCTTCTGCCCACTAATTGGGTGCAAATATCTGCATCTGACTCTTTCAGCTGCTGGTTGGGTCATTCAGAGGGCAATCATGTTAGGTCCCATTTTGTGAGCATGCCCCAGCCTCAGTAATAGTGTCAGGCCTTGGGACCTCCCCTTGAGCCGGATCCCACTTTGGGCCTGATGCTGAACCTTCTTTTTTCTCAGGCTTTTCTCTGTTTCCATCCCTGCAGTTTTTTCAGACACTAACAATTATGGGGTTGCCTATTTTTATTCTTTCTGCTGGTTCTTAGGACCTCAGTCCTTTTTCCCTACCCAACACCAGATCATGTTTCCCTCTTTCCCCATCCATCCACTTTCCCTCCAAGGTCTCTCCCTCACCTACCCCCTTGTAATTGCTCTCTTTTCTCTCCCAGGTGGGACTGAGGTGTCCTCACTTGAGGCTCTTTCACTTGTTAACCTTCTTCAGTTATGTGGACTGTATCCTGGGTTTTCTGTACTATATTTTGGCTAATATTCACTTATTAGTGTGGACATGCAGTGCATACCACTTTGGGTCTGAGTTACCTCACTCAGGATGATATTTTCTAGTTCCATCCATTTGCATGCAAAACCCAGGATGTTCCCTCATTCTTCTTATACATGTGATGTATTGAAGGATGCTGTAAATTCATGAATCCAGTAGTCCTCTTTTCATATCCAGAAGACACTGTTTTATAGAAGCCTTCCCCAATCTCTGTCTCTTAACAAATTTGAAATGAGATTTTGCTTCTTGAGTATTATATCACATGAATAGAAAAATGTAATTTTATCCTTAGGGTTATTTATATCCACATCATACATATTATGCTTTAAGGGTTATTAGATCAAGGGGATTATTTTATTCACAAATATACCTATAGTATCAACAGGATATTTATATAATTTTTGTAGTGAATACAGCTAAGCCTTATTCTACTTCCAAACTCTTTTCATACCTGTAAACATTTGCTTTTCTAAGTTTGATATAAATAGAATTTTTAACTAAGTAGTTAGGTCTGAAGAAAACATGCAGTCAATGAAAAAGTAATAGAACACATAAATGATTAAAATCTATAATAAGGATGATTTGAGCTTCATACTTTGGGTTGAACCTGATCAAAGACAAAATTAAAACATGGAATACAAAGTGGATTAGGAAGAGGACGATTCTGGAATTACTATATTAGTATATCCTAAGCACATTGACTTGTTTTAATACATAATAGTGGTATTATATATTTATTTTGAACATCGCTGATCCTGCATAACACGAGACTGGCTTTGCAGTATTCAAAGAACACTGCCATAGTCATTCTACTGGTCAGCAAGACCAAAGAGTGGTTATGTAGGAAATAAGGAAATACAGAAATACATACTATGCCAGAATCCAAAGAGTGCAACTATCAGCTCCACACCTTACAGGGTCCCTGTATAGAAAACTGATAAAGAATGAAGTCTGGACTAGGGAAGCAGAGAACTGGCCTGACCAGGGGCACAAGTCCCTTCCAGTCTGCGCCAGCACCAGGTCACCTAGGGCTCTGAGTTGGCAGACAACCCCACAGTCCCTAGAGAACTGCCCACGCGATCTTAGGATAACTGGTGAGTTGAACACAACATCTGCTCCAATCCAATAGTGACGAGCCTGTAACAGCAGGAAAAAGGACACCAGAGCCTTTCCTGACCAGAGGATCAGGTTCCTTTTGATCAGTTCTGGTTTACCTTGTTTTCTAACAGACCAGACAACTCCCCGGTCCTCAAAGGAGACACCACTTCCACGCACTGTATGTAACATGCAAGATCTTACGACAACAGGATCCCAGGATAACAAGAGCTGGGTCACACTCTGAGTGTCTCAGAGGAACTTGATTGCCAAGAACTCAGGCATACCCAGAATCTCAGGTTCACAGGAGCCCACAATCAAAGAATCACAGAGAAATCTGGATTCCAAGAAGTCCTGAATCAACTGGGATTATAGGAAGGACAGGTTCCAGTCAGACATATTGAGTGCAGCATGCATAGAGATAATCAGATGGCAGGAGGCAAGCGTAAGAACAGAAGCAACAGAAACCAATGTTACTTGGCATAATCAGAACCAAACTCTCACATCATAGCAAGTCTTGGATACACCATCACACCAGAAAAGCAACACATGGATCTAAAGTCACTTCTCATGATGATGATGGAGGACTTTAAGAAGGAAATACTAGAAATCACAGGTAAACAAAAAGTGGAAACAAAAAAATCCCTTAGAGAGTTACAGGAAAATGCTACCAAAAAGGAGATGGAATGGAACAAAACCATCCAGGATCTAAAAATGGAA
>NC_034591.1:96607538-96608848 GCF_900095145.1 Mus pahari | reverse complement strand
AATCTCAGGTGCAGAAGATTCCATAGGGAACAGGGACACAACAATCAAAGAAAATGCGAAATGCAAAAAGATCCTAACTCAAAACATCCAGGAAATCCAGGACACAATGAGAAGAGCAAACCTACGGACAATAGGAGTAGATGAGAATGAAGATTATCAACTTAAAGGGCCAGCAAATATCTTCAACAAAATTATAGAAGAAAACTTCCCATACCTAAAGAAAGAGGTGCCCATGAACATTCAAGAAGGTTACAGAACCCCAAATAGACTGGACCAGAAAAGAAATTCCTTCTGACACATAATAATCAGAACAACAAATGCACTAAGTAAAGACAGAATATTAAAAGCAGTAAGGGAAAACAGTTAAATAACATATAAAGGCAAGCCTAATAGAATTACTCCAGACTTCTCACCAGAGACTATGAAAGCCAGAAGATCCTGGACAAATGTTATATAGACCCTAAGAGAACACAGATGCCACACCAGGCTACTTTACCCAGCTAAACTCTCAATAACCATAGATGGAGAAAACAAAGTATTCTATGACAAAACCAAATTCACACAATATCTTTCAATGAATCCAGCCCTTCAAAGGAAAATAATGGGAAAAAAAACAATACAAGGACAGAAACCACTCCCTAGATAAAGCAAGAAAGTAACCCTTCAAGAAACCTAAAAGAAGACAGCCACAAGAACAGGATGCCAACTCTAACAACAAAAATGACAGGAAGCAACAATTACTTTTTCTTAATATAGCTTAATATCAATGGACTCCATTCCCAAATAAAAAGGTAGAGACTAATAGATTGGCTCCACAAACAGGACCCAACATTTTGCTGCTTACAGAAAACTCATCTCAGGGAAAAAAACAGACACTCCCTCAGAGTGAAAGGCTGGAAAACAATTTTCCAAGCAAATGGTCTGAAGAAACAAGCTGGAGTAGCCATGCTAATATAGAATAAACTAGACTTCCAACCCAAAGTTATCAAAAAAGACAAGGAGGGGCACTTCATACTCATCAAATGTAAAATCTTACAGGATGAACTATCAATCCTGAATATCTCTGCTCCAAACGCAAGGGCAGCCACATTCATTAAATAAGCTTTAGTAAAGCTTAAAGCACACATTGCTCCTCAGCCAATAATAGTGGGAGACTTCAACACCCCACTCTCATCAATGGACAGATCTTGGAAACAGAAACTAAACAGAGACACAGTGAAACTAACAGAAGTTATGAAACAAATGGATTTAACAGATATCTACAGAACATTTTATCCTAAAACAAAAGGATACACCTTCTTCTCAGACCT
>NC_034591.1:96597749-96607527 GCF_900095145.1 Mus pahari | reverse complement strand
GCAGAAGATGGTCTAGTCAGCCATCACTGGGAAGAGAGGTCCCTTGGTCTTGCAAACTTTATATGCCCCAGTACAGGGGAATACCAGGGCCAAGAAGGGGGAGTGGGTGCATAGGGAAGCAGGGGTTGGGAGGGTGTAGGGGATTTTGGGGATAGCATTTGAAATGTAAATGAAGTAAATACCTAAAAAAATTGAAAAAATAAAAAAAAAAAGAAACGAAAATAACAAGAATAGACCACCAACCCAAGAACGGCACAAAAGATCATATTAAACAATTATTTTTTTAAAAAAGAATGAAGTCTGTCCCCATGTGTTGAACTGTTGAATCATAATACATATTGTTTTCTTACTCGACACTGCTGCCAGTCTTCAGTTTCTTTGATGAGTGCTGTGAGTCCTACTCATTTATGAGTATACACTGCACAAATGAAATGGATAGGGCCAATGTCGTTTTAAAAAATCTCTGAAAAGTAATAAATCACATAAAAATAATATAAAGTGTTTCCTAGCAATCTAAATTACAAACACTCATATACTGAGTTCTGTTCACCTTTAAATATTTTCTTTCACATACGCTTGATATGCTAATAAAGATGGGAAGTCACCTCTCCACCTGGGATGACAAGAACAACAAAAATCCATGTTTAAGCAACTTATCCAATTAAGTGCTGCTCACGAAGTGTTGTTAGGTCAGGCATTCCTTAAATGACCTTCCCAGCCATCTGATGGCATCCTTGTCATTTGTGCAGTGTCCTAAATCAATGTGAAAGGATGTTACCTGAAGGAAGCAAATTAATTATGAGCTCTTAATGAGCCTAAAAGCTGTTCACCTCACTAAGACACTTTATGATCTCTTAGAATACAATGTTACAGCCAGAAAATTACACCTTAAGATGCATCAACCTCCCCTTATTAATTTACACTTAGTCTTGATATTGAAGATTAAATTGTCAAGGTTTTGAAGAAAAACACTCAAACTTATTCAAAGTATGCATTAAGATATCGTACAAATGCATCACACTTTACACTCATGGATGGAAGAGTATTCGAAGTTAAAATCTACAATTAAGTCATTAAAGAAAAATGTATTTATTCTTCCAAGTTTTGTGACTCTTCATGATGTTCTGAGATCTCAGTATTAAGTTTGAGAAAAGCTGATAAATACTTAGAATATAGAATTAATTCTGCATTCTCTTCTTTGAACCCACAAAAAGGGAAGACACTATTTAGGAGTTCACTTCACATTATTTTTTCTTTATCTTACATTCTGGAATTAATTTTCCACATCACTTTTATATAGTTTGCTAGCCTCAATATATAAAAGACAAAAAGTAAACACTCATTTCTAAATATGATCTCACGTGATGAGTATTTTAGGATCTATCACTGTATATTAAATTGTCTTTAAATAACAAGTAGTGAGAAAGTCTTGTTTGGAACCTGTATCTGCCTATTTTATGACAAGACATAAACATGCATTCTCTTGTTACATTCAGACGACCCCTCCCTCAGCACACACAAGGTCCATATCTAGAAGAAAGAACACTGTAGGAAGTATTACAAATGAACAATATGCAAGAAAATCTACCCAGGCATGCTATGAAGAATTATAACAATTAGGTGGTTAGGCGGTAGATAAAGAGGTTAAAGTTAGACTGCACTAAATAGTGACAGTGACAGTTCAACTCCAACACTGTCTGTGTGTGTCGGCACCTTCATTGTTCCTAAAACCTGATATTTATTGCCATATATTCATGACACCTTTGCTTTTAGTGCTGATTCAATAATTTAATGTCTCCATAGAGAATTTTGATTATTCATTCCTTTTCTGGTGGACAATTGGTTGTATCCAGTATTTAGTATTAATGTTGCTGTGAGTACTTAAGTATAAACCTTTTTATGGACATCCTTCCTTTTATCTGGTGGAAATATCTTAAGTAGGAGTCAGAGTTACATAACATACATTGACCACATTAAGAAACTGACAATTATTTTAATAAATAGATGTGCACTCCTGTCTCTTCAAAACCAGAGTGTGAAAGTTCTCATTGTTCCACATTTGTCACTGGCAGGTTCTGTGATTATTATTTAGCTATTTTAGGACACGTGCCATGCAAGAAAGACCTTAGTGATTTTATTTTCTATTATCCAAGTAGATAAGGATTTTATACAATTTACTTTGCTTACTTGTTCTTTGTATTCAGACAAATTTTGAAGTCACAACACTTTTTAAAAAATGTCTAATTCACTTTGAATCATATTGAGATGCTCTTTAACTGTTAGGCTTATGTATACATTCTAGCAATACATCCTTTATTATATAAATACTTTACTAATATAGTTTCTAATTGTGGACATATTCTTTCCTTAAAATGTATTTTTTTATTATTAGATGTTTTCTTCATTTACAATTCAAATATTATACCTTTTACTAGTTTCTTCTCTGAAAATCTCCTATGCCCTCCCCCTTCCCACTGCTTCCCAACCGATCAACTCCCACTTTCTGGCCCTGGCATTCCCCTATACTGGGGCCTAGAATCTTCACAAGACCAAGGGCCTCTCTTCCAACTGATGGCAGACTAGGCCAACCTCTGCTACATATGCAGCTAGAGACACAGCTCTGGGGGTTACTGGTTAGCTCATATTGTTGTTTCTTCTATAGGGTTGCAGACACCTTCAGCTGCTTAGGTACTTTCTCTAGCTGCTTCATTGAGGATACTGTGTTGTATCCAATAGATGACTGTGAGCATTCACTTCTGTATTTGCCAGGCACTGGCATAGCCTCACAGGAGACAGCATTATCAGAGTCCTGTAAAGAAAATCTTGTTGGTATAGGCAATAGTGTCTGGGTTTGGTGATTGATTATGGGATGGATCCCCTGGTGGGGCAGTCTTTGGATGGTCCTTCCTTCAGTCTCAGCTCTGAACTTCATCTCTGTAACTCCTTCCATGGGTATTTTGAACCCCTTGTAATAAGGAACAAAGTATCCACATTTTTGTATTCCGTCATGAATTTTGCAAATTATATCTTGGGTATTCTAAATTTCTGGGCAAATATCCACTTATCAGTGAGTGCATATCACATATGTTCTTTTGTGATTGGGTTACCTCACTCAAGATGATATCCCCCAGATCCATCCATTGGCCTAAGAATTTCATAAATTCATTGTTTCTAATAGCTGAGTAGTACTCCATTGTGTAAATGTATCATGTTGTCTGTATCCATTCCTCTGTTGAGGAACATCTGGGTTCTTTCCAGCTTCTGGCTATTATAAATTGGGCTGCTATGAACATAGTGGAACATGTGTCCTTATAACAAGTTGGAAGATCTTCTGGGTATATGCCCAGGAGTGGTATTGCTGCATCTTCTGGTAGTACTATGTCCAATTTACTGAAGAACTGTGAAACTGATTACAGATTGTTTGTACCAGCTTGAAATCCCACCAGCAATGGAGAAGTATTCCTCTTTCCCCACATCCTGGCCAGCATCTGCTGTCACCTGAGTTTTTGATCTTAGCCATTCTGACTGGTATGAGGTGGAATATAGGGGTTGTTTTGATTTACATTTCCCTGATGATTAAGGATGATGAATATTTTTCAGGTGCTTCTTAGCTATTTGGTATTCCTCAGTTGAGATTTCTTTGCTTAGCTCTGTACCCCATTTTTAAAAAAGGTTTATTTCTTTTTCTGGAATCCAATTTATTGAGTTCTTTATATATAAATTGGATATTAGTCCAATGTCAGATTTAGGATTGGTAAAGATTTTTTTTTCACAATCTGTTGGTGGCCTTTTTGTCTTATTGACAGTGTTCTTTGCCTTAGAGAAGCTTTGCAAATTTATGAGGTCCATTTGTCAATTCTTGATCTTACAGTACAAACCATTGCTGTTCTGTTCAAGAATTTTTCCCCTGTGCCCATATCTTCGAGGCTCTTGCCCAGTTTCTCCTCTATAAGTTTTCGTGTCTCTGGTTTTATGTTGAGTTCCTTGATCCACTTATACTTGAGCTTTATACAAGAAGATAAGAATGGATCAATTCGCATTCTTCTACATGATAGNCANCAGTTGAGTCAGCACCATTTGTTGAAAATACTTTCTTTTTCCCACTGGATAGTTTGAGCTCCTTTGTCAAAGATCAAATGACCATAGGTGTGTCGGTTCATTTCTGGGCCTTCATTTATATTCCATTGATCTATCTGTCTGTTTCTGTACCAGTGCCATGCAGTTCTTATCAAAATGGCTCTGTAGTACAGCTTGAGGTTAGGGATGGTGATTCCACCAGAGGTTCTTTTATTGTTGTGAACAGTTTTTGCTATCATAGGTTTTTTTGTTATTCCAGAGTAATTTGCAAATTGCCTTTTCTAACTCTGTGAAGAATTGAGTTGGAATTTTGATGGGGATTTCATTGAATCTGTACATTGCTTTCGACCAGATGGACATTTTTGCTATATTAATCCTGCCAAACGATAAGCATGGAAGATCTTTCCATCTTCTGAGATCTTCTTTGATTTCTTTCCTCAGAGACTTGTAGTTGTTATCATACAGATCTTTTACTTCCTTAGTTAGAGTCATACCAAGGTATTTTATATTGTTTGTGACTATTGTGAAGGGTGTCCTTTCCCTAATTTATTTCTCATTCTGTTTATCCTTTATGTAGAGAAAGGCTATTGATTTGTTTGATTTAATTTTATATCCAGCTACTGCGCTGAAGCTGTTTATCAAGTTGAGGACTTCTCTGGTGGAATTTTTAGGGTCATTTATATATACTATCATATCATCTGCAAATAGTGATATTTTGACTTCTTCCTTTCTAATTTGTATCCCCTTGATCTCCTTTTGTTGTCTANTTGCTCTGGCTAGGACTTAAAGTACTATATTGAATAAGTAGGGAGAAAGTGGGCAGCCTTGTCTACTCCCTTATTTTAGTAGGATTGCTTCAAATTTCTCTCCATTTAGTATGACATTAGCTACTGGTTTGATGTATATTGCTTTTATTATGATTAGGTATGGGCCTTGAGTTCCTGATCATTCCAAGATTTTATCATGAATGGGTGTTGGATTTTGTCAAATGCTTTCTCAGCATCCAACAAGGTGATCAAGTAGTTTTTGTCTTTGGGTTTGATTATATAGTGGATTGCATTGATGGATTTCCATATATTAAACCATCCCTGCATCCTTGGGGTGAAGCCTACTTGATCATGGTGGATGATCATTTTGATAGGTTCTTGGATTCGGTTTGAGAGAATTTTATTGATCACTTTTGCGTTGATATTCATAAGGGAAATTAGTCTAAAGTTCTCTTTCTTTGTTGCGTCTTTATGTGGTTTAGGTATCAGAGTAATTGTGGGTTCATAGAATGAATTGGGTAGAGTACCTTCTGTTTCTACTTTGTGGAATAGTTTGAGAAGAACTGGAATTAGGTCTTCTTTGAAGGTCTGATAGAACTCTGCACTAAAGCCATCTGGTTCTGGGCTTTTTTTTTTTTGTTGTTGTTGTTGTTGGGAGACTATTAATGACTGCTTCTATTTCCTTAGGGGAAATGTGACTGTTTAGATAGTTAATCTGATCCTGATTTAACTTTGGTACCTGATATGTGTCTAGACAATTGTCCATTTCATCCAGGTTTTCCAGTTTTGTTAAGTATATGCTTTTGTAGTAGGATCTGATGGTGTTTTGGATTTCCGCATATTCTGTTGTTATGTCTCCCTTTTCATTTATTATTTTATTAATTAGGATAGACTCCCTATGCCCTATAGTTATTCTGGCTAAGGGTTCATCTATCTTGTTGATTTTCTCAAAGAACCAGATCCTGGTTCATTTGATTCTTTGAATAGTTCTTTTTGTTTCCACTTTCATTTCAGTCCTGAGTTTGATTATTTCCAGTTCTCTACTCCTTTTGGATGAATTTGCTTCCTTTTGTTCTAGAGCTCTCAGGTGTGCTGTCAAACTGCTAGTGTATGCTTTCTCTAGTTTCCTTATGTAGGCACTCAGAGCTATGAGTTTTCCTCTTAGGACTGCGTTCATTGTGTCCCATAAGTTTGGATATGTTGTGGCTTCATTTTCATTAAACTCTAAAAAGTCTTTTCTTTCTTTCTTTATTTCTTCCTTGACCAAGGTATCATTGAGTAGAGTGTTGTTCAGTTTCCAGGTGTATGTGGGCTTTCTATTATTCATGTTGTTATTGAAGATCAACCATTGTTCATAGTGATCTGATAGGATTTATAGGATTATTTCAATATTTTTGTATCTGTTAAGGTCAGTTTTGTGATGAATTATATGGTCAGTTTTGGAGAAGGTACCATGAGGTGCTAAGAAGAAAGTATATCCTTTTGTTTTAGGATAAATTGTGCTTTAAATATCTGTTATATCCATTTCTTTCATAACTTCTGTTAGTTTCAATGTGCCCCTGTTTAGTTTCTGTTTCCAGGATCTGTCCATTGGTGAGAGTGGGATGTTGAAGTCTCCCACTATTATTGTTTGTGGTATAGTGTATGCTTTGAACTTTACTAAAATTTCTGTAATGAATGTGGATGCCCTTGCATTTGGAACATAGATGTTCAGAATTGAGAGTTCATCTTGGTAGATTTTACCTTTGATGATTATGAAGTGCCCCTCCTTGTCTTTTTTGATAACTTTGGGTTGGAAGTCGATTTTATTCTATATTAGAATGGCTACTCCAGCTTCTTTCTTCAGACCATTTGTTTGATAATTAGTTTTCCAGCATTTACTCTGAGGTAGTGTCTGTCTTTTCCCCTGAGGTGGGTTTCCTGTATGTAGCAAAATGTTGGGTCCTGTTTATGTAGCCAGTCTGTTAGTCTGTGTCTTTTTATTGGGGAATGGAGTCCATTGATATTAAGAAATATTAAGGAAAATTCAGTGTTGCTTCCTGTTATTTTTGTTGTTAGAGTTGGGATTCTGTTCTTGTGGCTATATTGTTTTAGGTTTGTTGAATGATTACTTTCTTGCTTTTTCTAGGGCATAGTTTCCCTTCTTGTGTTGGTATATTCGCTTTATTATTTTTGAAGGTCTGGATTTGTTGAAAGATATCATGAGGATTTGGCTTTGTCATGGAATACTTTGGTTTCTCCCGTTATGGTAATTGAGAGTTTTGCTGGGTATAGTAGACTGGGCTGGCATTTGTGTTCTCTTAGAGTCTGTATAACATCTGTCCAGGATCTTCTGACTTTCATAGTCTCTGGTGAGAAGTCTGCTGTAGTTCTAATAGGTCTGCCTTTATATGTTACTTGACCTTTTTCCCTTACTGCTTTTAATAATCTATGTTTTTTTTTTTTTTAACTGCATTTGTTGTTCTGATTATTATGTGTCAGGAGGAATTTCTTTTCTGGTCCAGTCTATTTGGAGTTCTGTAGGCTTCTTGTATGTTTATGGCCATCTCTTTCTTTAGGTTATAGATTTTGTTGAAGATATTTACTGGCCTTTTAAGTTGAAAATGTTCATTCTCATTTACTGCTATTATTCATAGGTTTGGTATTCTCTTTGTGTCCTGGATTTCCTGGATGTTTTGAGTTAGGATCTTTTTGCATTTTGTATTTTCTTTGTTGTGTTCATGTTTTCTATAGAATCTTCTGCACCTGAGATTCTCTCTTCCATCTCTTGTATTCTGTTTCTGATGCTCGAGTCTATGGTTCCTGATTTCTTTCCTATGATTTCTATCTCCAGAGTTGTCTCCTTTCAATTTTCTTTATTGTTTCTACTTCCATTTTTAGATCTTTGATGGCGTTGTTCAATTCCTTCACCTGTTTGGTTGTGTTTTCCTTTAATTCTTTAATGAATATTTGTGTTTCCTCTTTAAGGATTTCTATGTGTTTAGCTGTGTACCCCTGTGTTTCTTTAAGGGAATTATTTATGTCCTTCGTAAAATCCTCTACCATCATCATGAGATATGATTTTTAATCTGAATCTTGCTTTTCTGGTGGGTTAGAGTATCCAGGACTTGCTGTGTTGGTAGTGCTTGGTTCTGATAATGCAGAATGGTCTTGGTTTCTGTTAGTAAGCTTCTTATGTTTGTCTTTGCCATCTGGTTATCTCTGGTGTTAGGTGGTCTAGGCATCTCTGGCTGGAGCTTGTTCCTTCTTTGAGTCTGATAGTCTCTGTCAGAACTTCTGGGGGACCAGCTCTCCTCTGAGTCCTGGGTGTCAGAGCACTCCCTGGAGGCATGCTCTCCTCTGGCTGGGAAAGTGCACAGAGGTCTGATGTTAGCTCCACCTCCAGGCTGAGGATGGAGGCCTGAAGGAACCCTGCCCCAAAAGCTCTGTTGCTTCTGAGGCCCACACCTCTCCTCAGCAGACCAGCCTCAGAGAGACCCCAGATAGAAAATCTAAAATGTACTTTTTAAAATAACATTTTTTATTTTGGAGAAATTCTTTATGCAAGTTTATTTCTTTTGAATCTCTCAAGAAGTTTTCATTCTGTTTGCTGATATAAGTATTCCTGCCTTCCCTAAAACATAATGAAGTTTCTTTTCTCTTGTTCTGGAAAACTTGTAATTTTATCATACATTTAGATTCATGGTCCAGTTTCCTTTTCTTGCAAAGTGTGTTGTCTTTCAAAGACATATTTTGATATAAATAACGATTTTCTGCACATTTACAGAAAGACTGTTGTTTTCTAGCTTATACACACAGAGATACTTCTAAAACTCAGTTGACTATATATGTGGCCTTACTCTGTCAGTTGGATTTGCAGTGTTCAGTTTCATCAGTACACGAAAATGTGTCTAAATTATATTTCTATCCTTGTCAAAGAATAAATAAGACTATTAGACAAAATCTCCTATACTAATCTTCTTCATGCTTTAAAAATGAGTACTTTTTTTTTTTTTTAAATTTCACCAAATTTTTGTTACTTTGGCTTCTCTGTTGTTTGGCATACTCTAGTTTTATTGAGTATGACTTTCCTTCTCTGAAGAATATCCATGCTTGTTCTCACAATTGCTGATGAACATTCCACAATTGTGCTTGTCTGAGAAATGTTTTATCTAGTTACTGGAAAATACATTTATTGTATCTAGAATTTCAAATAGCTGACAGGGTTTCCACTATTTTTGTATGCTTTTTTCCCCAGTGATGCTTCAGTAGAGTGTCTTCCAATACTTTCACTTCTGACATAGCCTACTCTTTGTAATTATTCATTAACATATGAAAATCTTTGTTCCTGATTCTTCTCTAGGTAGGTTATATACTCTGATTAAGCTTCATCGGGTTCTCTCTCTCTCTCTCTCTCTCTCTCTCTCTCTCTCTCTCTCTCTCTCTTTGGTTTGTTGAGACTAGGTTTCTCTGTATAGCCCTGGCTGTCCTAGAACTCACTTTTTAGACCAGGCTGCCCTCGAACTCAGAAATCTACCTGCCTCTGTCTCCTGAGTGCTGGGATAAAAGGCGTGTGTCACCACGCCCAGCTTGCCTGTGTCTTCTGATCATGAGCTTATAGGTCTCTTTCCCTACTATTTTTTAAGCAGCTCATGTGCAATGCTATCCTTCTGAAATTCCACTCTGGTTTTAGATTATTCAGTTCTTTTTTTTTAATTACACATTTTTCCAATATTTGTATACTATTTTCCCAATTTTAAATTCCGTTCATATACATTAGGGAACATGACGTCCTGCATCATTTTCTTTGTTTTTTCTTTATTTTTTTAAATTATTTTCTTTAGTTACATTTCAAATGCTATCCCGAAAGTTCCCTATAACCGCTCCCTGCCCCTACTCCCCTACCCAACCACTCCCACTACTTGACCCAGGCCTTCCCTTGTGCTGGGTCATAT
>NC_034591.1:96585791-96596714 GCF_900095145.1 Mus pahari | reverse complement strand
GGAGTGTTCCTATTTCTCCACAACCTTGCCAGCATCTGCTGTCACCTGAATTTTTAATCTTAGCCATTGTGACTGGTGTGAGATGGAATCTCAGGATTGTTTTGATTTGCATTGCCCTGATGACTAAGGATGTTGAACCTTTTTCAGGTGTTTCTCAGCCATTCAATATTCCTCAGTTGAGAATTCTTTATTTAGCTCTGTACCCCATTTTTTAATGGGGTTTTTTTTGAATTTCTGGAGACCAGCTTCTTGAGCTCTTTGTATATATTGGATATTAGTCCTCTATCAGATTTTTTATTTATATTTTATTTGGGGTTTTTTATATTGGCATGTCTTCAATTTTATTCATATTTTCATATTGGCATTCAGTTCAAGTGTAGGATTTTTTAAAATCTTGATAGAAATTTCACAAATTATTGGACATGTCTTGAGAAACTACACCCATCTCAAAAAACTGATGAGAAAGAATCGGCACTCTGCTAGGAAAATTTTAGGAAACAGAAGTTTTACCTAGAAAAATAATTTCTTCAGTAAATAGAAGCCCCCCATACAGAGTGACTTTACTGGACACACCATGTAACAACAATTATTGGTGTATGTGTGACAAGTAACTGTTTTGATTCACAGTCATATTAAAATTCTATTATAATATATATTACATTATACACTGCCTGAAATAGGAGCAATAAATACACAAGATCAGTGTGTTTTATGAGTATCTTTATTTCTTACCTGTGGATGATATTCCAAGGTGAGAAGTTTTCCAGTTAGGTTTTAAGGTTATTTTATTAACATGTGGATTTCTCTAAGCAGTTTATAATTGAACATGTCTAATGTCAACTCTATGAAAAATAGGTATTGTACCATTTGGATGAAAATGTTAGTGGATCTATTCAATCACTCACACTCACAAAGAACAGTTGTCATTTACTTGCTATGCTATTCTCTCTTCATTGAAGATTTCAGTTATTATCCTATTCATAAACTGTGTTCTTTGCTTTGTGCAAAGAGAAAAATATACATATTTTAAATATACATGATTGAATGGGCACAAAGTCTCATGTTAACAGAAATATCACCACTTTTGTCTCCTCTCTTTCTCTCTATCTCTCCATGCCCCTTGTTTCTTTGTTTCTTCCTTTTGTATTTATATGTAGGCAGAAGGGTCTTACAGGATATCATAAATATATTGACATCACAGGACAATTAGCTGAAGTCAGTTCTTTTCTTCTCCTTTGAGGGTCCCAGCCTTTGGACACAGGTTATCAAGCATGGCAGAAAGTACATTCTTGTCTGCTTATTCATCTTTCTATCATTATTTCTTCTGTATTTGAAACTGAAGTTAACTAATTCCCCTACCCTATAAATGAGTTTGCCAAGTATTTCTGCACCCCTCTCAATGATGACATGATAATTCTACTTAACAAAGCAGGTGGAGGAAAAAGAATATTTCCAGATAAACACCATATGTAGATTAAGTTTAAGTCTTGAATCAAATACACTGATAAGAAATTAGCAGGACGACCGAAAAGCAATTAAATTGTCGTTGTTTGATGATATTCAAGACTGTGTGTCAGTTGTGTAACACCATTAATTTAAGTATTTATAACTCATATTATATTATACCTGAAAATTTCTTCAGAGTAATGTGGGTAGCACTGGATATAGGGTATAGCTGTATCATCAGCTGGGACTTTTTAACTCTTTAAGCTGATTTATCAGTAACAAACATACAAAATCAATGACCATAGCAAAGAAAAGGAGACAGAATCAATACATAAAATGTTACAGTTCCTTAAATTTTTCCAAAGTAGAAAATAAATAAGGAGAAAACAAAAGTTACCTGATAATCGGAAGGAATACCTGGAGAGAGCTATTGCCTGTTTTAAGTTGGTCTGTCAATGAGCATACATCAAAAACATGCTGAGCAACTTGATTAAATTCAATAATTAATTTAACTCAAGTAGCATGATTTTAATATCTTAGTATTCTCATTAATACAGAACACAGTGAAAGCCATTTACTTGGGTGAATGTATGTATATATCTCATGTATACATATGGATTATGTCAATCTGCCGTCACCTGTTGGGAACCAAATATTCAAATATTTGAATATGTCAGAGACATTCCATGTTTACACCATAGCGGGGAGTAATAATAATGTGACCACTCTGATTCTTGAAATGAAGACAAAAACTCTCCTTGGGGGAAATATTTCTCATTAAAGAGTGCTTCTTACTTCCTTGACTAAAAGCAATTTGGAAATTAAGATTGATGAACTTTAAAAGGTTTACCTATCATGTGATGTGAACTCTACTTGATTTGTTATAAAGTAACAGAATAAAATGAAAAGTGGTAGATGTCAAAGCTGACCAGGAAACAATAGAAAGAATTTTATTTATAACCATAAGTCATTCAGTATTTATAATAGGCATTCTATTAGTTCATAAATATTATTTATTTATGGAAGTAATGACTGAAGATGTCAGAATATCTTAAAATATTATTAATTTGCATGATCTAAAGAATCAAAAGAGAGCAAAGGACTACTTCTTGAATATTTTAAGAAAAGGGATCAGGATGGAGAAGGTGACAACTTAATATGTCTTGTGGCCATCTTTCCCAGCTCTTGCCCTTTTATATTTGTTATACAGTATCATCATATCATAAAAGCCAGATGCTCATGAATGAACACCACCAGCAGATTGTTTGCTGGTTTGGCAAATAATGATTCTTCGTAAATTTGTAGACCCAAATATTTTCTCTTTCTCTCTCATTTCTTGCTGATGAATTTTCTCTTTTTAAATGTTTATAGCATTCATTAGCTTTCACTGTAATTGTGTGTGAATACAGCCTGTAAAGTCACCACCAAGGAAAACTTAAATTCAAGAGCACCCTGTGATTTGGGTAATAGTGTCTTGGCCATCTTGTCTCTGAAGAATACAGCAGGGAAATCTGACAGCCAGGAAGAAAATAGCTTTAGGTTTGCTCTTTAGGAGAAGTGTATTCAAGAGGTGGCTCTATACTCCATGACCTCTAAAGCTCTAGATAAAGTGGGGCTCCCCCAGTGAGGTTCAGACACTGCTCTGCCTTTTAAATATACCAAACTGATTAATAAAGTGTTTCTCTTTTCCCAGTAAAAGAAACCTAGAAGTCCATGTCAATATCTGCTTCTTGACATTTCTCTTCTCTTCAATCAACTCCAAGTTTTATCTTTCACTGTGCTGGACACAGCATGTAATATTCTGAATTAGCGAAAATGGCTTACAATTGACCATAATCGTGTTCAAGACATAGAAAGTTTCAAAACAATTGCTGATGATGCTAAGTCTCAGTAAATAATGTTACCTTGGATTTTTTTAGTATGTGCACCTTGTCAACTTAAGTGTGATTTGTTTAATCACATTTTAAATAAACTTGTAACTATAACACTTAATTATTAGACACACATATAACATCCAAGCTCAAGAATGAACCCTGACAGACTGTACTTATAGTCTTACTGAGAAATTTATTTAAGAGTAAACAAGGTAAAATTATAGCTAAAATCAGAGACACCATATAATATTAAAGAAAATATAAAAATAATAAAACCAGCAAAAAGGTATTACAAGGCAGCATATTTTTTCTATTTAGCACATTTTAATTCATATATTTGAAGAAAAATATGTATATATTTATATACACTCACATAAACATATATGTATATATAAAATTTCTACATATTCAAGTACAACCCCTTTATTCTGCATAAAGTTATTGTGCAAATGTTTGCAGGGCTGATCGTCTAGTATCGGATGACCAGTTGGTTTGTTCTATCTGAAGGAAGATAATTTCTCCTACTTTTTGCATTCTTTAGTTGTTTATAGTGCATTGTGTAGTTTAGGCCTACTGGTCATGATAATATATCTATTGTTGCACTTCTAAGCTCATGTTTAAGCAGTTGTGTAGGTGAGACTTTATGGGTATAGGTTCTGATGTTGCTATGAGGCATAGTCTCACAGCGAAGTTTCTGATCCTCACATTCTCTAATTTTTTCTGTTCCTGCTTCTATAATGTTCCCTGAGCCTTAAATGAGATATTTCTTTTGTACATATATTTATTTGGACTGTTTTGACAATGTTGCATTTTTATTTGATGCTATTTTCTGTAATGGTTTTCATCTGTTTGAAGTGAAGTTTTCTTGGTATTGAATAAGGAGGAAACACATTTTTAGGAATAAGCACAAATACTTAGAATGTAACGAAAGAAAATGTTGGTTTATTAAGGTGTCAGATGTGTCTCCTAAATAATCATGGCTACTCTAGACATTCATAGTTAGCTTATTTTCCAATCCAGGGCATGATTTTCCTCATATTTAGTAGGTCTTAAGTACAATTAGAGAACTCTAGGTTACAACCAAGATATGGATTCGAATACTGCATGATTAGGATTATTGTACCATTCTTGCCATTGTGATTCATAGGTATCATAGCTTGGTAAGATAGTTAGTTTCTTCCTTCCTTTGGAAGACTTCATAACAAAATGTCAAACACCATCTAATAAAAAACAAAATACTAGGTATGAAAGCCCTTCTTGTGAATTATTTGTCAGAATTATCCGAGAGATTCTGGAAACATTATGGACTACTGCTATTGCTCTAGTTGCCCCCAAGAGGTTGAAATTAAGTCTCTTTACTGAAGACAGCATGTACGTCTTTCACAGGACTGAGATGTGCCTGAGTAGAATGAACCTAAAAATCTCTTACCGCTCTTATTTAATAAGCTCTCCATGGAATGCGTAAAGCATTGAGCTTAGTGTGTAAAATACAGCATAATTAAATGCATTTCTTTACATGCATATTTAAATGGACACAAACGAACACTTACAATGTACCTCTCAAATACACAGTTGTGTTTCTATAAAACGTAAATTCATATTCAACCTCCATATTTAGTTTTGACCTAGTGAAGTAGAGCTAACAGAGTTTACCCATTTCAATGAAACAGGAAAATAAAGTCAAAACTTTTGTTCCTGAATTCACAGGACATGTTAGCTATTTCTGTTAGCTATGGAAACATGTCTGTGTCACCAAATAGTATTGACTTGTACAGATGCATTGGTCATGATCAATTAGCATTTCCATGACACAAATACATTCTACCAAACATTGCTATAAATGAACGTTAAAACATTTGTATCAATGTCATGGATATCATTTTGGCTTGCCTACTCCTAATCTGTTCTATAGTTTCAACAGACCTTCATCTATCTTTTTACCATGCTTCCATGCTTTTTACCATGATATAGTTATTATTATCTCTTTATTGTTATTTTACAATTGAAACAAGCAACAAATAATTTGAATATAGGCCTGAGTATATATCTCTGTTGTTAAAGTACATGAAGATTTTTATTTGATAACAAGAAACCATATAAAATGTTGGCTTTTGTGACATCCCTGTTATGAAAAAGGTTGGTTCCCTAGGGCTTGGTAGTTAGCCATTCTAGACAAATTTATTTCCTGCAGGTTCAGTGAGAGAACCTGCCTCAAAAGGGAAAAGAGTAGAAAAACACAGCAGACTTTACCTTCTGCCTTCTATACACACACAAACACACACACACACACACACACACACACACACACACACACAGATGCACACACACTCACAGTCACACACACACACAAAACCACACAGTCACACACACATACACACACATAGTCACACACACACACACACACACACACTTAGTGCTTGTCTTAGTGCCTTCCCCAAGAAGGGTCTCATGGTTATATGTAACTGTATCCAAATAACAATATTCCAATGATCTCAGAAACAATGGTGGCACTCCTTGCTACCCTCCTCAGTGTTCTGGGTTCCCAAATGAAAAACATGTTCACACAGCCTTTATATTTTTATATTCCATAAACCTCCATGTGGTTAATCCACTCTCCATTATTACCCAGTTATTACTTACTGAAATCTATATTCCATCCTCGCTGGATTAATTCCAGATATGCAGCCCTCTTGGGCCATGATCCCCTGACTCCTACTTGGCAGCATGTTCTCTGTCTGGTACCTCTCAGGCATGGCATTTTGAATCTCTTTCTCTCTGCATGGTGGATATATCTCCTTCCTTCTCCTCCTCCTATTCCTAGGTCCCTTGCCTGGAAATCCTAAAACACTTGCTTCTGTCTCTATGTACAATCATTGGCTGCCAGCAACTTTATTTACCTATCAATCCAACTGGTGGCAGTGTCCCTCAGTCTTAAGTTCAGGGCACTGCAAATAGGTTTTTGGGGGAACCTAAATGAGCATAAAGCAGATACTGTTATATAAACTGACAACAATTTTTCTTTGGCTTGCTCTATAACCTACTCTTTGCACAGCAATGAACTGATGATGTTGCATATTAAATTTATTTACCTCTTGGACTTAATTAAAACTCTCAATAAGTCTTATTTTTAATAGAAAATAATATTGCAAAACACATGAAAACCAAGAAGGATGACCATCGTGTGGATACTTCATTCCTCCTTAGAATAAGGAACAAAATACCCATGAAAGGATATAGGTACAGAGACACTGTATGTTTTTAGTAAAAGACAAAAATTATCTAAGTTGAGTTTCCAAAGCAGTGTGCTCACTCTTCTCTTGTAACTAGAATGAAAATGAAATGAAATGAAAATGAGCCTTAAAGAGTTTTATCATTGGATTACAGGGATGGCTCAACAGCAGTTCTCTTATAGAAGACCTGCATTTAGTTCCCAGTACCTAAACAGATCTCTTATCTTCAGATCCAGAGGATCCAGAGACAATTTCTGTAGACTCAAGTGCACATGATCCCACACAGGCAAACACACATGTGCACACTCCTGCAGAGACATTGATACATCCACATCCTCCCACACGACACATACTGCGACACAGATGCAAGATACGCACAAACTCCCACAGAGAAACATGCACACATATATTTTTAAATTAAAAGAAAATATTTTGTTACAATGCCAACAAAAAACCCCTGCTTGCCTTGAGAGGATTCACGCACCAACTTTAAAACAATGATCAGGTGTAAGGAATGTAGTTGAGTACAATTCCCATTCAGTATTGAAAATCAGTCTGATGCCTTCTTTTACTTGCAATCCCCCTCATATGTTTTAGAATTAAGATCCACATGGGAAAAAAATTCCCAATAATTATGCCAGTGCATATTTTAACTATATTTAATTATATATTTAATTATATTTCTACTTGATTTTGAACTTTGGGCCTTTGCTATAGTTTATAGCTAATGTATCCCTCATTAAAAAGAGTGGTAAAGGATGAAATCAGTAATATACATGATAATATCCATATTGAGAACCATTGCTTAAATGTTCTAATTTATGACAACAGGGGCTTCTTCGTGTCTAGGACCTGTGACACCAAGATTGCACACTGGGATCTTTATGTAGCTAACCGATGAGTCTGTTAATTTTTCTTTTGAACTGGGATTTCACCTTGTAGCTGAGACTGGCCTTCACCTGAAAACTTTTTACCTCAGCCTCTCAAATAAAAAGATTTCAAGTGCATTATACCATCCAACTTGGACTTAACACTTTAAAAAAGTGCTTCTCTTACAGGTATACTCAATCCTATATACTTAATACTAAGGAATGCTGGGAGTTTTATGCCTAAGTTTGCTATACATGGGGTTACAGGTCAAGATAAATTACAGAATAAAATCCTGTCTCCAAAAGAAGTTAAAATGTCACTCATAATTGCATCATTCTATAAAATTATAAGCTCTACACTTACTGCTTCACAGCATAGTTTATCACTAGTGAAGTCTAGTGGAAAATGAACTAGAAAAAGTCAATAGATACATTTAAATTCACATTCATAAAAATGTTTGCTTCCAAACATGTGTAGCCTAAAATCATGTTTTTTAACTTAGTTTGCTCAGTTTTAAAATTTCTGGCTATTAAAATTTAATTTTCAGTCAGAAACTATAATTTTTATCAATAAAAAATGTATTCCTGTAAGAACCTAAACAAGGACCCCACTCTGGGTGAATAGATGCAGAGTTGAAGAGTTAACAAAAGGAAGGGTCATTAAGCTTCATGTTCGCAGTGACTTCTGTTATGCTGTGGAGTCTTAAACTTTATTTTGTAGTCTCCTTTAACACAATTTTCTATATTCCTGATGAAAAAGAATAACAAAAGATAAAACCGTGACATTACAGGAAAATTTTCAATGAAGTATGTCATTATTATAGAAGTTTAAAGCTTGTTTTCAATCAAGTTCTTTTACTATCTTTCATGACTATTCACGGACAATAAATGGTACATTTCAGAACATTCTATTAATATTTATGAATTTAACACATGGATAGTTACTAACTAAAATATTTCAATTTGTTGAACAAGAAAAGAGCCAGGTATGACTTATATACTGGTTATTCAGTTTTTGCTATAAGAAAATATATCAATGTCTTGGAAGTGAATGGAGTACTCAATTAAGAGCATGTCTGTGTTTGCTGAGGTGAGAAACAGTAAATATTCTTTGTAGTATGGACACTCATGACTTCTTACAGCCTGTACTCAGATTCAGGTATCAGTTCATCCTTTCTACACACTTCTAAGATGAAGTACTTTGATAATCTGTGGTTATAAATTAATTACCTGTTCTCAGGATAATCACTAGTGTTGTCTCCCATATAGGAATTTGTGGAAACTAAAAGGGGACTGGGGAAGAGGGGGGAGGGAGGATAGCTCACATCTGGCCAGAGTTCCTCTTATGTTCTGGGCAGGTGGACATGGGAGGGCTGACAGATGCTTTCCACTGGGCCCCGGGTGGGCATCTAAGCCACTGACCCCACTCAATGGGAGTGGTGGTGGACAAGGGGTTACCCCTGACCTGGGGGTCCCAGAGTGACACCCTATAGTCCCGGGGTTATGGGAGAGAGGGCTGAGGGAGGGAGGTTCCCATGCAGGCGAGAGTAAGCGCAGCAGATCTTGATGAACAGAGACAGCCTATGGTTTTTAGAGCTTTATTGTAGAAAGGCAGGGGGAAAGAGAGAAGGTGGAGAGAGAGAAACCAGCAATGACCAAGAGGAGAGAAGGGGGCAAGCAGAGAGTGAGAAGAAAGGCTAGAGAGTAAGAGGGAGAGAGGAAGAGAGTGAGGAGAGGAGAGGAGAAAGTAAGAAGAGTGTAAGGGGAGTAAGAGAGTGAGTTGGGGCCAAGCAGCCCCTCTTATGGTGTGCTGTTATATTTACTGATGCTAGGTAACCGGTAACCTGAGTTTAGCCTGAAGGTCAGAAGCTTGGGACATTGTCTATGTGACTAGAAGCCATGCTTCTCCTGTGGGGGCTGTGGAGGGCAGTAAATCTACAGGAGCCTTGAGTCCAGGAGATATGAGGGAACTCCTTCCATCCCATGTAGTTGAATTATCACCACCAGGTCCTGAGGTTCAGCTCTCAACTTGAATAGAAACTAGACTGCCTGTGCTTAGTCCAGTGCCCCACAGGAATTCTCATGATTTTTCTATGATCACTGCTGACTTGATACCTCTACTAATGACTAGAATAATGATAATAGCCAAGTCCAAGAATGTTAGAAAAATGTTGAGCTACTCAAGAGAGTTTCTTCCATGAAGAAACTGCACTGGATTCTGTTACTTGTGGACAGAGACTGCAAAAGAATTTTAAAATTCACGCAAAAATTAAGTAATAAAATAAGCTCTAGCTGGGCAGTGGTGGAGCACGCCTTTAATCCCAGCACTTAGCAGGCAGAGGNAGNNGGATTTCTGAGTTNGAGGNCAGCCTGGTCTACAGAGTGAGTTCCAGGACAGCCAGGGCTATACAGAGAAACCCTGTCTTGAAAAGCCAAAAAAAAAAAAAAAAAAAAAAAAGCTCTAAAGTTATTATAGCAAATGTAAAAGCATGACATGACAAGGATTGCATCCGATCTGTTGAATGTTATTTTTCTTTTTCTTTTTCTTTTCCTTCCTTTTCTGGGCTACGTTTAACTTCTTTCCTTTTGTTTTGAAATCATTTCTTACTTTGTGGTCTACAGTAGGCATAAATTCATAATCCTCCTGTCTTGACTTTAAATTCCTGAAATTACAGGTTCATGCCTCTCGAGAGCTTAAATGTGTTTATAATATCTTTACATTGCATGAAGCTATGACTGTGTGTGGAGTAGTTAAGACTGCTAAATTAACTCCTTAAGGAAATGAATGACACTTCACATAAAACCATTTTCAGCTCATCAGAGTTGGATTACTGTTTGGGGACAACAGTGTAATGACTTTGTTGTTTATATCAGTGGATGCCAACAGGACAGGAGTCAGCAACAGTTGAAGAACAAAATACTTGCTTGATTTCTGAGCATACAGGCTCATAATAAATATTAATTATGCAAAGGAAATATCCACAATGGCTCTCACAACCTTAAGTAGGTGTGATGCAGCACAATGGAAAGGGTCTTGTCTTCTAAGATTCTCTTGCTGGGAGTTGCTGACCTTTCGAGTCAAATGAAAAGTTTAAGTTAATAGAATTATAGAGCACCCACTCCCACTTCCAACCTCCCAAGATTTCCTATTTCCATTCTTTCTGCTGGCCCTCAGGGATTCAGTCTTGTTCCCCCCATACCTGATCATGTTCCTCTCTTCCTGTTCCTGTCCCCTTTCCCTTTCATGTTCCTCCCTCCCTTCCAGCTTCTGAGATTGCCTTTTTCTCCCTTCCAAGATATCCCACTTGATTGATGCATCTTTTCTTTTCTTTTTTTTTTTTTTCTTTCTTCTTTTCTCTGCTCATTGCCTGGTCCAGTGTCTTCATGATTGTTATTCTTTTTTTAAATTTATTATTATTTTCTTTATTTACATTTCAAATGCTATCCCGAAAGTTCCCTATACCCCAGCCCTGACCCTGATCCCCAACCCACCCACTCCCACTT
>NC_034591.1:96532810-96584306 GCF_900095145.1 Mus pahari | reverse complement strand
AAATTCCTTTACTGTTAAAAAAAAAAAAAAAAAAAACCTCTGACCTGGAATTGTTCCTGTCTGAAAGAACTGGCCAGTCAAAAATGGAGAATAGCCTGAGGGAAAGGAGGTCCAGAGACAGGCCCAAATTGGGATTCAGCTCAAGGGAAGGCTGCAAGGCCTGACACTATTACTGTCACTATTGTGTGCTTACAAACAGGAGCCTAGTATGTCTGCCCAAAGAAAGCCCCAACAAACAGCTGAAAGAGTCAGATGCAGGTGACCCCTGTGGTTGAATTAGCGAAAAGCTGGAAGAAGCTGAGGAGGATGGTGACACTATAAGAAGACCAGTAGTCTCAACTAAACTGAACCCCCCAGATCTCTCAGACACTGAGCCACCAAATAGGTAGCTTACACCAGCTGATATGAGGCTTCTAACACGCATACAGCAGAGGACTGCCATGTCTTGACTCAGTGAGAGATGTGCTTAATCCTCAAGAGACTTGTGCCACAGGGAGTGGGGAGGTCTTTTGGGGTGGGGTGGGGGAATGGGGACATTCTCTTGGATTAGGTGGGAGGAGGTATGGGATGTGGAACTGTCAGAAGGCAGACCAGGTTGGAGAGTAAGACTGGACTGTAAAAAAAAGATTAAGTAATAATAAAAAACAAAAGAAAGAAAATGTCACCAAAATTGATAAAATTTAAATAGAGTGATTAATAAATACAAAGGAAAATTCACATTAAAATATTTTTATAGCTGAATAGTATTTCATTGCTTAAATGTACCACATTTTCTGTATCCATTCCTCTGTTGAGGGACATCTGGATTCTTTCCAGCTTCTGGTTATTATAAATAAGGCTGCTATGAACATAGTGGAGCCTGTGACCTTATTACATAGTGGAGCATCTTCTGGGTATATGCCCAGGAATGGTATTGCTAGGTCCTCAGGTAGTACTATTTCAAATTTTCTAAGAAACTGCCAGACTGATTTCCAGAGTGTTTGTACCAGTTGCATATGTAGGAGAGGATGATCTTGTCATATATCAGTGGGAAGAGCAACCATTGGGCCTGGGGGTGTACAATGCCCCAGTGTAGGAAAATGCCAGAGTGGGAAAATGGAACTGGATGGGTGTGTTGGGGCACATCCCTTGAGAGGAACAGGAAGAGCGCATAGGGTTGGGGGTTTCTGATGGGGAGACCTGGAAAAGGGAAAACATTTGAAATGTAAATAAAGAAAATATCAAATTAAAAAAAAAGAAAATCTAAAAAAATATATTTTTATAAGGACACATGGTCACTATGTTCATAGCAACCATATTTATGACAGCCAGAAACTGGAAACAATCCAGATGTCCCTCAACAGAGCAATGGCTATAGAAAATGTGGTACATTTACACAATGGAATATTACTCAGCTATAAAAAAAAAAAAAAAAAAAAACTACTTCAGGAAATTTGCAGGCAAATGTATGGATCTAGAAAATATCATTCTGAGTGAGCTAACTCAGTCACAAAAGAACACATGATATGAACTCACTGACTAGTGGATATTAGGGAAAAGGCATGGAATACTCATGATATACTCATGGACCACATGAAGCTCAAGAGGAATGAAGAACAAAGTGTGAAACCCTCATTCCTATTTAGAAGGGGAAACAAAATAATCAAGGAAAAAGTAGAGGGTTGGAGGGACTTGGGAGTAAGATACGAGAGGGAGGGGGGAAAGAGGGGCTGAATCAGGTATGGGGGAAGATGGAGGAGATGTACAGAGGGTCAGGAAATTGAACACAGGTGGATAGCAATGGGGGATGGGGAGCTAGGTGTGGCAACCAGAAAGTCCCGAATGCAAGGAAACCAAGATCCTCCCAAAACTCCATATGGATGAGATTAGCTGACTGCAAAGGAGGCACAGTGGTCAAAAATGAACACAAAACTTCCAAAATACCTACTCTTTGGTGAGATCACCTGTAAGCACTGCTTTGAGTAATCAGACCCCTATGGTTTCTCCAAGGAACAACAAACACAAAGGCACCTGCCACCACACAGGTCCCTGCCCAGACACAGGTTCCTGCTCTCACACCTCCATGGATGAAGGTGCCTGATTGTACACAGATACCTGCCCCAAACAGCTATACACACTTACATGGAACTAAAAATCAATAAAAGATAAATCATTACAAATAAAATTTTTTTTAAACTTTTTTGGTATACCTTTTTGTTGCTTATTAAAGATGAAGCTAGTTTAAACACTAATGACATAGGTATACTAGTGTATTCATATGTAATTTAAACTTCACTGACTATTTAAAATGATCAGCCCCACAGCATCTTCAATATTATACAAACTTGATTGATATTTTAATTTTAAAAAATTTATTGTGGAAAATAGTGCTTTGCATAAAAATGGGAAACATATTTAGAGATATTTTTAACATTATTGAAAATTCTGGCTTAATTTCAACCAAAATTCATTTAACTTTTTTTAAATGAAACTCAAGTTCTAAACTTGTGTTGTTTGCTAACAAAACAGAAAATCAGTTTGACCTTGTAATGGTAGTTGACTCATATTTTTAACATTTGAATTTTGTATAAGTTTCTTAACTCAAATTTGTAAAGAAAACATTCATGTAACTTTTCCTAGACACCAACAAACCACTTTTAATTTACTTTCTTTCTTTTTTTTTTTTTTTTTTTTTTTTTTTTTTTTTTTTTTTTTAGGGTTTCTTTGTTTATTCCTAGCTGTCCTGGAACTCACTTTGAAGACCAGGCTGGCCTCAAACTCAGAAATCCGCCTGTCTCTACCTCCCCAGTGTTGGGATTAATGGCGTGTGCCACCACGCCTGGCTTACTTTTATATTTTATAATTGTTTTTATTGGTTATTTTATTTATTTACATTTCAAATGTTCCCATTCCTGGCCTTTGCTCTGCAAACCCTCCATTCTATTTTCACTCCCCTTTGCTCTATGAGAGTATTCCTCCACCTACTCACCCACGCCTCACCTCATTAGCATCTTCCTATTCTGGGGCATCAAGCCTCAACATGTCTGTATGGGCTAGTTTTGTGTCAACTTGACACAAGCTGGAGTTATCACAGAGAAAGGAGCTTCAGTTGGAGAAATGCCTCCATGAGATACAGCTGTAAGGCATTTTCTCAATTAGTGATCAAGGGGAGAGGTCCCTTTGTGGGCGGTGCCATCTCTGAGCTGGTAGTCTTGGTTCTATAAGAGAGCAGGCTGAGCAAGCCAGGGGAAGCAAGACAGTAAATAACATCCCTCCATGGACTCTGCATCAGCTCCTGCTTCCTGACCTGCTTGAGTTCCAGTCCTTCATCCTTTGGTGATCAACAGCAATGTGGAAAGTATAAGCTGAATAAACCCTTTCCTCCCTAACTGCTTTTTGTTCATGATATTTTTGTAGGAATAGAAACCCTGACTAAGACAATTTGGTACCAGCATAGTGGGGTATTCCTGTGACAACCTGACCATATTTTGGGGAGGACTGTGGAAGGACTTTGGAACTTTGGGCTAGAAGATCCATTCATTGTTAAGAGCTCTGTGGGATGTTGTGTAAGAGCTTGGAAGATAATGCTGAGAACAGTGCAGAAGATGGAGACCTGGATTGTGAAATTTCAGAAGGAAGATTAAAGACTCTTTTCAGGACCTTTGCTATTTTGATTGTGAAGATTCTGTGGTTCTGGTTAGCTGGGGCTGAAGAATCAGCTGTGATTAACAAGATACCAGAACTACTAAAGTGAAAACTTTTCCTTACTGGGACTATTGATGCTGGTTAGCTGGAGCTAAGAAATTAGTGGTGATTAAGAAGAGACCAGCATCATTGAGGTGACATCTTCTGGGAAGTGTTTTCTGAAAGCACAAAGAAGCTGTGTTCCTGAGATAGCCAAAGTTGTACCTNGTGCTGCAGCAGGNCTTGGTAATNNNTAAGNGTNANCCANGTGGTACTGGTTTTGAAGGCATGAAGGGGTCATGCAGAGCAGCTGAGTCTCAGGACTATGAGAGGCCATGGAAGGCCATTGGTGAAGGTGCAGGCTCAGTTGCAGTTGATGGCCCAGGACTGAAGGGGTCATGCAGTGTTTTAGAGATTCCAGGACCATGAATGACCACCAAGAACAGCAGCAGCAGTGGAGTACAGCCATCTGGAGCCTAGAGGAAAAGCTGTGTGCTACAAAGGACAGGGCTAGAAAAGTGACCAAAGCCCTTGGAAGAGCCCAGAAGATCGTAAGTTGGATCCCATACATTGGACAGTTGGAGTTTAATTTTTGCTTTTGATTGTAACTGTGCCCTGATATTTTTCCCTCTTGAAGGAAGAAAATATTTTAGTGGATCCCATAGTTAAGAGACTTTTTATTGTAAAAAGACTTTGGATTTTAAAAGATATTGGATCTTTTAAAGGGATTGAACTTTTAATATGTAAAGACTGTGGGACTTTTAAAGTTGTTTAGATCTTGGGGATGAATAAGAAACTAAGGCTTGAGGCTTACTAATGATGTGTTTTGTGTCAAGTTTACAAGGGTTCAATTGTACTGGCTAGTTTTGTGTCAACTTGACACAGGCTGGAGTTATCACAGAGAAAGGAGCTTCAGTTGGAGAAATGCCTCCATGAGATACAGCTGTAAGGCATTTTCTCAATTAGTGATCAAGGGAAGAGGTCCCTTTGTGGGTGGTGCCATCACTGGGCTGGAAGTCTTGGTTCTATAAGAGAGCAGGCTGAGCAAGCCAGGGGAAGCAAGCCAGTAAGTAACATCCCTCCATGGACTCTGCATCAGCTCCTGCTTCTTGACCTGCTTGTTGAGTTCCAGTCCTTCATCCTTTAGTGATCAACAGCAATGTGGAAAGTATAAGCTGAATAAACCCTTTCCTCCCCAACTGCTTCTTGGTCATGATGTTTGTGCAGGAATAGAAACCCTGACTAAGACAATGTCCAAGGGACTCCCATCCAATTGATGCCAGATAAGTGATCCTCTGCTACATATGTAGCTGGAGCCATGGATCCCTCCATGTATACTCTTTGGTAAGTTGTTTATTCCCTGGGGATTCTGATGGGTATGGTTAGTTGATATTGTTGTTGTTCCTATGGGGTTGCAATTCCCTTCAGCTCTTTCATTCCTTCCCCTTACTATTACCTTGTACTTCCCCGGCTCAGTCAGATGGTTGGCTGAGAGCATGCACATCTGTATTAGTCAAGGACTGGCAAAGCCTCTCTGAAGACAGAGATACCAGGTTTGTGTCAGCAAGCACTTCTTGACAACAACTTTATTGGTGTGTGCAGATGGGATGGATCTCTAGGTAGAGCAGTCTCTATCTTATGATTTAGGTTATTTTCTATTGCAAAATCATCACTAGCTGTCAGTATTTCAAACATGCATATAAAGAATGCTATATTTATCTTTCTTGGTTTATGGTATTTTACTCTAACAGTAAGTTCATCTTTTTGGTGGTAAAGATATGATTATTCACTTCTGATAAATAAAATATCATTGTGCCATGTTTCCTTCACTCATTCATCTGTTGAATATCTAGGTTCCTTTGTGCCATTGTTCTGCTGAGTATATATATATATATATATATATATATATATATATATATATATATATATAATACACCTGCATTTGTGGTATGATTTAAGAGTGCTCTACTGGAAGTAATGATATTTAATGTAGAAACCTAATTTGCTGAGGTTTTGGTTACCATGGCCTTCTAATAGATCATAAAGAGAGTAAAAATCATACATTCATTGCCACCAAAATTGGTATGTGTTTGTGTTTGTGTGTGTGTGTGCATATATATATATATATATATATATATATATATATATATATATATATATATGTTCAACTATGTACATATACATATAAAAGCCAGAGTTAAATATTGGGACAATATTGAGTATTATATTCTTCAATTGTGTTTTAACTTATTTATTAAAACAGTCTCTCTTTGAACCTGACACTCTGCTATTCAGCTCTACTGCCTAACCAGCAAGCCCTAGAAATCTACCTGATTCCACCTCCCAAGAACTGCAATGAGAAACATGTTTTTTAATTTGGTTTCAAGGTATATGAATTCAGGTCCTCAAATTTACACAGAAAATTCTTTTTGGCTGAGCCATCTCCTCAGCTTTATTGTTATTATTTTAATTTTTTTTTCAGAAAGTTCAAAATTCTCAACTAGTATAGCTGTAGCTCCAGGTGGAAGATGGTCACTAGTACAGACTTCCCACACCAATCTTTTAGTTTTAAAAAGCATCCACTGATATTAAAATAACCTTCTTTCCCCATTTGGTATACCCTTCCAAAAGGTGACAATTTCTTATACCTTCTACTTGATGAGCACATCTTAAATAACATAATAACTCTGTCGTGTTAAATTACCCTTGTTACATGCAATTGAAAGCCAAATGGAGTTGCCTTCAGCATTGTGGAAAGTATCTGGAATGGTCATTAGAAACTTCCGAATTCTTTCTAGAATTATTATCAGTTGACGAATGTATTTTACAAATTTCAGCCCCACACCTTATTCAATGATCTGTTTCTGATTCTTTCATAAAAGCAGGCAACAGGAGGTCTGCCCCGTCAATGCTGCTGCTCCCTGTCAGGAGTTTTAAGTTCCATACTTAAGTAGAATATTTTATAAGATTTGAGACAATACTTTTCACCAACATTAACAAATCTTAAGACGTTGTTTTCTAATGGATGATTTTTTATTAGATATTTTCTTTATTTACATTTCCTGGTTTCCCCTCTGAAAACCCCCTATTCCCTCCCCCTCCCCCTGCTCACCAACCCACCCACTCCCACTTCCTGGTCCTGGCATTCCCCTACACTGGCGCATCAATTCCTCACAAGACCAAGGGACTCTCCTCCCATTGATGACTGACAAAGCCAACCTCTGCTGCATATGTGTCAAGAGCCATGGGTCCCTCCATGAGTATTCATTGGTGGTTTAGTCCCTGGGAGTTCTGAGGGTACCGATTGGTTGATATTGTTGTTCCTCCTATGGAGCTTCAAACCCCTTCAGCTTCTTGTGTCCTTTTTCTAGCTTCTGCATTGGGGAACCTGTGCTCAGTCCAATGGTTGGCTGAGAGCATTCATCTCTGTATACATCAGGCTCTGGCAGAGCCTCTCAGGAGACAGCTATATCAGGCTCCTGTCAGCAAGCACTTGTTGGCATCCACAATAGTGTCTGGGTTTGGTGTCAGTATATGGGATGGATTCCCAGATGAGACAGTCTCTGGGTGACCTTTCCTTCAGTCTCTGCTCCATATTTTGTCTCTTTATCTCCTCCCATAGTTATTTTGTTCCCCCTTCTAAGAAGGACACTTTGGTCTTCCTTCTTCTTGAGCTTCATATGGTCTTCTGTGAACTGTATCTGGGTATTCCTAGCTTCTGGGCAAATATTCAGTTATCAGTGAGTACGTACCATGTGTGTTCTTTTGTAATTGGGCTATTGCATGCAAGATGTTATTTTCTAGTTACATCCATTTGCCTAAGAGTTTCAGAAATTCATTGCTTTTAATAGCTGAGTGGTATTCCACAGTGTAAATGTATCCATTCTCTGTATCTATTCCTGTGTTGAGGGACATCTGGGTTGTTTCCAGCTTCTGGCTATTATGAATAAGGCTGCTATGTACATAGTGGAACATGTGTCCTTATTACATGTTGGAGCATCTTCTGGGTATATGCCCAGGAGTGGTATGGCTGGGTCATCAGTTAGTACTATTTCCAATTTTCTGAGGAACTGCCAAACTAATTTCGAGAGTGGTTGTACCAGCTTGCAATCCTACCAGCAATGGAGGAGTGTCCCTCTTTCTCCACATCCTTGCCAGCATCTGCTGTCACCTGAGTTTTTGATCTTAGCCATTCTGACTGGTGTGATGTGGTGTGAGGTGTTTTGATTTGCATTTCCCTGGTGACTAAGAATGTAGAACATTTCAGGCCAGTCATTATCCCTCTCCCAGGCAGCTCTCTGACAATTCCTCACCCCATTCATACTCCTCCCCCCTGGCCCCAAATGAATGTCCTCACCCCCCACCCCACCCCACCAAATATTCCCCTTCCCTAGGCCCTTAAGTTTCTAGAGGATTAGATGCTTCTTTTCTCACTAAGGACAGACGAGTCAGTCCTGTGCTGTATATGGGTCAGGGACCTCATATCAGCTAGTATATACTGCCTGGTTGTTGGCTCAGTGTTTGAGAGATATGGAGGGTCCAGGTTAGTTGAGACTGCTGGTCTTCCTATGGGGTCGCCCTCCTCCTCAACTTTTTCCAGCCTTTTTGTAATTCAATCATAGGGGTCTCTGTATTCTGTCCATTGGTTGGTTGTAAGTTTCTGCATCTGACTCTTTCAGCTACTTCTTGGGCCTTTAGTAGGGTCCACCATGTTGGGCTCCTCAGTAATAGTGTCAGGCCTTGCAGCCTCCCCATGAGCTGCATCCCAATTTGGGCCTGTCATGCACCTTTTGATATATTCTTTGAGATAATGAAAGCAGAAATCTCTGCTTTTTTTTTTTTTTTTGTCTTTTTAATTGGATTTTTTATTGGATTTTTTTTTTTATTTACATTTCAAATGTTGCCCTTTCCTGGTTACCACCACAACCTCTGGAAAACCCTAACCCATCCCTCTCTGTCTGCTCTACTGAGGGTGTTCCCCCACCCACCAACTCCTGCTCCCTTCCCTCAGATTCCCCTACACTGGGATATTGAGACTTCACAGGACCAAGGGCCTCTCCTCCCATTGATACCCCACACGGCCATCCTATGCTAGATATTCAGCTGGGGCCATGGGTCCCTCCATGTATACTCCTTGGTTGGTAGTTTAGTCCCTGGGAGCTCTGGGGGTCTGGTTGTTTGATATTATTGTTCATTCTATGGGGTTGTAAACCCTTTCAGTTCCTCCAGTCCTTTTTCTAACTCCTCCTGTGGGGATAACACTGGGGACCCTGTACTTAGTGCAATGGTTGGCTACAAGAATCTTCTTCTGTATTTGTCATGCACTGGCAAATCCTCTCAGGAGACTGCTATATCAGGCTTCTGTCACCATGAACATCTTGGCATCCACAATAGTATCTGCATTTGGTGACTGTATGTGGGATGAATCCCCAGGTTGGGTAGTCTTTGGATGGCCATTCCTTTACTCTCTGCTCCATACTTTGTCTCCATATTTGCTCCAGTGAGTATTTTGTTACCCCGTCTAGGAAGAACTGAAGCACCCAAACTTAGGTCTTACTTTTTGAGCTTCATGTTGTCAAGGAATTGAATCGTGGGAATTTCGAGCTTTGGGGTTAATATTCACTTATAATTGAGTGCATATCATGTGTATTCTTTTGTGATTATGTTACCTCAATCAGGATGATATATTCTAGTTCCGTCCATTTGCCTAAGGATTTCATGAAATCATTGTTTTTAATAGCCGCATAGTATTCCACTGTGTAAATGTGCAAAATTTTCTGTGTTTATTCCTTTGCTGAGGACATCTGGGATCTTTCCAACTTCTGGCTATTATAAATAAGGCTGCTATGATCATAGTGGAGCATGTGTCCTTATTACATGTTGGAGCATCTTCTGGGTATATGCCCAGGAGTGGTATTGCTGGATCCTCGAGTAGTTGTGTGTCCAATTTTCTAACGAACTTCCAAAGTGGTTGTAACAGCTTACAACCCCACCAGCAATGGAGAAGTATTCTTCTTTCTCCACATCCTCACCAGCATCTGCTGTTACCTGAGTTTTTGATCTTAGCCATTCTGACTGGTATGGGGTAGAATCTCAGGATTGTTTTGATTTGCATCTCCCTGATGGCAAAGGATGTTGAAGATTTATTTAGGTGCTTCTCAACTATTCGAGTTTCCTCATTTGATAATACTTTGTTTAGCTCTGAACCCCATTTTAATAGAGTTATTTGATTGTCTGGAGTCTAATTTCTTGAGTACTTTGTATATATTGGATATTAACCCTCTATTAGATGCAGGATTGGTAAAGATCTTTTTACAATCTGATGATTGCTGGGATATGATATCCTTCAAAATAGTCACTAATAATATAAAACACAATATACAGATTCAATGCAATCCCCATCAAAATTCCAACTCAATTCTTCACAGAGTTAGAAAGAACAATTTGAAAATTGTTTTGGAATAACAAAAAAACCCAGTACAGTGAAAACTATTCTCAACAATAAAAATCTTCTGGGGGAATCACCATCCCTGACCTCAAACTGTACTACAGAGCAATAGTGATAAAAATTGCATGGTATTGGTACAGAGACAGGCCACTAGATCAATGGAACAGAATTGAAGACCAGAAATGAACCCACACAACTGTGTGTACTTGATCTTTGACAAAGGAGCTAAAACCATCCAGTGAAATAAAGACAGCATTTTCAACAAATGGTGGTGGTTCAACTGGAGGTCAGCATGTAGAAGAATGCAAACTGACCCNTTCTTATCTCCTTGTAGAAAGCTCAAGTCCAAGTGGATCAAAGATGTCACATAAAACAATATACACTGAAACTAATAAAAGAAAAAGTGTCAAAAGCCTAGAACACATGGGCACAGGGGAAAAGTTTCTGACAGAACACCAGTAGCTTATTCTCTGAGATCAAGAATCGCCAAATGGGACCTCATTAAATTGCAAAGCTTCTGTGAGGCAAAAGTCCCTGCACTCCTTTGTAGTTATTAGAAGGAAACTCACACTATTGTAAAGTGATGAAGTGTATTACACATTTCCTGACAGATCAAATTTAATATAACCTGCTATTGAGTCAGTGTTATAGTCATGTGGACTCTTATTCTTCTGAGTAAGGCTAGTCACATAGCTATAACTAGAAAATGGTTCCCTCAAATACAAATAAATAATGTCTTTATACTCTCATATTAGTATCACTAGCTTTAATTTATTAAATTGCATATGCTTGTGGTAATTATAGAATGATGCTTCTAGTTATAAAGATATGGTGATGCCTATGAAATATAAATTATTTTGACTTTTATTAATGGGGTTGAAAACCTTAGATTCTGCAAACTATATGGAGGTATTGGCAATTTTTTTAATCAGATGTTTTAACACAATAGTCTCTCTCTCTCTCTCTCTCTCTCTCTCTCTCTCTCTCTCTCTCTCTCTCTCTGTTTCACTCACTCTGTGTGTGTATGTGTTTGATACTTCCTAATGAAACATGGTATAAAATTAAATGTCTTATTTCCAAGAATTAAAATATTGTTTTCGAGAATGAAAAATTTTGTATATAGATTAAAAATAACAAATAGTAAAAAATTCCAATAAATACTATTACTACTACTAGCATCAATGCTAATGTATAACATGCAGTAAGTAGTAGGTGCTTATTGCTCAGGAAGAGGGCCTGTGTTTGATTCTAGCACCTGTCAACAGCCTGGGACTTCATTCTCTCCTCTGGAATCTGATGACATCAAGAACATATGGTACAGACACATACATACACGCATACATACATACATATATATATACACACACATACACACTCTTGCTCATGTGTATATATGTACCTCCACTTGTGTGCATGTATGTAGGTTTTTATACATATAAAAAATACAAAACTCTTTAAAATTAACATCTGGTCCAAGGAATTTCAAACAACATCCAGTGGTGTTGTCTGGAGCAATGGCAGGTAAAGTACAATGTGCAGAACCCGAGGCTTAATGAACTTTTGCAAATCAGAATGAGAGGCATGGTTCATCAGGAGTATGAGTTGGAACTAATATTGGTTTTGTGCATTCAGTAGGAAAAAAAACAATTTTACTGTTAATATTTTTCACACTAACCTTCATCATGGAACCTCTAATGTAGTCATGACTCATTTAGATCTCTCTTATAGATCCACTGCATATCCCATCTCTATGGGTCTATATCCATATCAGTTTATTTAAAGAATATTTATTTGTTTCTCAATACAATGTGTAAGTGGAATTGATTAAGTTATTTGGGGAAATTTGAATATTGATCACATATATATTGGGTAATTAATTTTTTTATCGTTGTTTGGTTTTTCACCCCAGGGTTTCTCTGGTAGCCCTGGCTGTCCTGCAACTCACTCTGTAGACCGGGCTGGCCTCAAACTCAGAAATCCGCCTGCCTCTACCGCTCAAGTGCTGGGATTAAAGGTGTGTACCACCACACCCAACTTGATATGATATTTCTAGATGATTCAAATACATCAAGGGCTAGTCATATCTTCAGCTGACTTTTAGATGAATTAGCAGAAATGATTGCTATAACAGAAAATTACATAGATATTTAAAATAAATTCATACAGATACAGATAAAAATATAAACTTTTCACTAGATTCTTGCCCAACCTCTCCACCCACCATCATCAGACCTACTGAGCCTGAACCATACAGGTAAGCTTCCCTTCACCCACCCATCTTCCTGGTTCACTGATTCCACCAGGGCCAAGCTTCCCTGAGCATCCTACTAGATCAGGTGGACATTCATTCCTCTTCCACCTCTCTGTCCACTTTCATCAGATCTGTGACACCTGAACCATACAGAGCTGCAGACCCAGATCCATACAATCCTGGGATATACATCGGAGGCCTGCCATAACAGGACCATCAAGGTTAAGTTTCCTCCCAACACCTACTAAAACAGGAACATCCATGAACCAAAGCCATCCAGATGTCTCAGAGCCCTTGAAAAATCACAATCAATAAAAGACAGGGTATTATGCCACATTCAGAGTACAGCTACACTACTACAGCAAGCCCTGGATATCCTTACACAGTAAAACCACAAGAACATGAACTTAGATCCGATCTTAGAAAGATGATAGAAGCCATTAAAGAAAAATGAATACCTCCTGTAAAGAATAGAGGAAAATTCAATCAAACAGGTAGAAGTCTTTAAAGAGGGAACAAATAAACCCCTTAAGGATATATAGGAAAATTCAATTAAAGAGGTGAAGGAAATAAATATAACTATGCAAGACCTGAAAGTAGAAATACAAGCAATAAAGAAAACTCTCTATAAAAATTTCTGAGAGAATCCTAGAGATGGAAAACCTAGGGAAAAGAACAGGAACAACAGATACAAGCATTACTGACAGAATACGGGAGATGGATGAGAAAAATCTAAGCTGTAGAAGATCCAATAGAACAAATCAATACACCAGTCAAAGAAAATGTTACCTCTAAAAATTCCTTATACAACTCATCTAGGAAACCTGGGATACTATGATATAGAAGAAGGAATAGAAGAAGGTAAATAGTCACTGCTCCAGTTCCCAGAAAATATTTTATTAAAATCATAGAAGAAAACTTTTCAAACCTAAAGAAAGAGATGCCCATAAACATACAGCAAGTTTATAAAATACCAACTTGACTGGATCAGAAAAGAAATTACTCTTGACAAATTATAACCAAAACACAAAATGTACAGAACAAAGAAAGAATATTAAAAGCAGCATGGGAACAGACGTAGTTAAAATAAAAATGCACACCTACCAGAATTACACCTGACTTTTCGACAAAGACTCTAAAATCTAGAAGGGTCTGGATAGATTTCTTTCAACAACTAAAGAACTACAAAGGCTAACCTAGACTACTATAGTAAGCAAAATTCTCCATCTCCAAAAGTGGAGAAAACAAGCTATTTCAGTACAAATTGAATTCAAATAATATCTATCCACAAATACATCTCTACAGAAAATAATGGAAGGAAAACTCTAACCAAAGGAGGATCAATACATCCAAGAATAAACAGGAAATAAGTAAACCTATTCTGGCAGATTCAAGGGAAGCAGACATGAACACATAGACCACCAATATCAAAATAACAGAAAATAACCATCACTGTTAATTAACATCTTTCAACATCAATGGAATCAATTCCACAATAAAAACATGGATAGAAAAAATAGGAATTTATAAAATATAAGTCAATGATAGATGGGTTTATTTTATAGGAGAAAGACTTACATACAATTTACAAATAAGGAAAGTTCATAGTATATAAGGTGATGGAATTGCTAGAATGAGGAAAAGAAGATTAGAGAATTAAAAGATGATGTATAAGCATACAAAAAGTTAATTCTTTGTTTTTCTAGATACATGAAGGTTTGGAGATGACAATGCCTGGAGAGACATTCGAGATAGCAAACTGTTTTATTTATATATTTTTTAAAAGTTTGTAAGGAGTTATTTTAATTTTCATACTCCATCATCATTTTGTTCTTACATGAAAATAGTTACTAAAGACTGTACCACCAAGAGCTGTGCCCTGCTACCTGTAAACAAAAGGCTGTGTAAAAACTATAAGTAAATGTGCTTAAGTTTGAGTTTAGTTTCTGTTTTAAGGAAGCAGAGGTTGGAATTAATGATTTAGGATTCACAAAATTATGCAAATTTAAGAACTTCTAAAGTATTATTAATAATGATCAAAGTCTTGGTGATATAACTTAATAAGAGCCTGCGTGCAGGATCTGTAGTTGGGAAAGGGGGAAAGAATGATAAGAAGGAAGAAAGTGAAAGAATGAGAAGGAAGACAGAACAAGAAGGAAGAATTACCAGAATTTTTTGGGAATAGACAGAGCACTTGATTTGACAGCTTGCATCCACTACTGACTCCAAGTCATTATTAGATTATTGCAGGTCCCATACCCACCTTGCTTCAGGACTGATTTAATGCTCAGGATGGACCTCAGCACAAAATCAGACAATGGAAAAAAGAAAGCATCTTCAACATATGGTGATGGTATAGGTAGATTTCTCCTTGTAGAAGAATTCATAAGATTCTACTCCACAGAACACTCAAGCCCAAGTGGATCAAGGACCTCAATGTAAAACCAGATATACTAATTCTCACAGAACAGAACATAGGAAATACACTTGAACACTTTGGTGTATGGAACAATTTCCCGATCAGAGCACCAATGACTCAGGCTCTAAGATCAACAATTGGTAAATGGAATGGAATGTCATGAAATTGCAAAGCTTCTGTGAGGCAAAGTATGCTGCCAAGACAAAACTGCATGCTATAGATTGGTATAGGATCTTCACAGGCCTTATATCTTATATATTTAGTCAGAGGACTAAAATCCAAAATTTACAAAGAACTCAAGAAGTTAAACACCAAAAATTCAAATAACCCAAGTTCAAATAAGGAGCACAGAGCTAAAAATAAAATTCTCTACAGAGGAATATTGAATGGCTGAAAAACACTTAAACTAATGTTCAAAGACCTTAGTTATCAGAGAGAATGAAAATCAAAACAACTCTGAGATATCATCTTACACCGTCATAATGGCTAGCATCAAAGACTCAAGTGGTAGCACATGCTGGGGAGGACATGGAGCAAAAGGGAACAATGCTCCATTGCTGGTGGAAGTGCAAACTTGTACAACCACTTTGAATATCAATTTGGCCATTCCACAGAAAACTGGGAATAGTTCTACCTCATGACCAAGCTATACCACTCCTGAGCACATACCCAAGAGATGCTCCACTATCCCACAAAGTTACTTGCTCAACTGTGTTCATAGCAGCTTTATTTGTAATAGCCAGAAACTGGAAACAACATAGATGTCCCTCACATGAAGAATGCATAAAGAAAATGTGATACATCTACACAGTGGAATACTATTCAGCTATGAAAAATAAAGACATCATGAATCTTACAGGCAAATGAATGAACCTTTAGAATATCTTTCTGAGTGAGTTATTCCTGTCCCAAAAGGACATGCACAGCATGTATTCACTTATAAGTAGATATTAGCCATAAAATACAGGATTCCACAGACCCAAGGATGCTGTACAGGAAAAAGTGCTTAAGCAAGGATGCTTGAGTCTCAATTGGAAGGGGTAATGGAATGTTTGTAGAAGGCAACAGGATAGAGAAAACTGTGTGGGAGAGGGAGTGGAGTGAGAGATCTAGGTTTTGATGTGGGGTCTGGCACGGGGTTGGTATGGGAATGGCCATGAGAATGAGTAAAATTCTACAACTGACAATATGGAGGTAAGGGCCATCCCCAGGAAGAAACAGACCTGGGATAGGGCAGGTGCCTAAGAAACAATGAGGGTATCTTTAGCTGTGACTCCCAGCATAGGAAGTAGGGAGACTGTGAAGGCTGCCTCCTATGGCCAGGCAGGAACCTCAGTGGAGAAATAGGACACAAACCCAGTCACAAAACTTTCAACCCAAAAGATACCATGCCTATAAGAAAGTAAGGGATTGGAGATAAAGCAGAAACTGAGGAAGTGGCCCAAATTCAGAGTCATGTCATAGACAAGCACCAATCCATGACACTATTAATGATAAATTGTTATGCTTGCAGACAAGGGTCTAGCATGGCTATCCTCTGAAAGCCTCCACTCACTAGGCTGACTTAGTCAGATGCAGACAACCACACACAGTGGATGGAGCTTCTGGACTCTTATTGAGGAATAGGAGAAATAGATAGGAACTCTACAGGAAGACCAACAGAATCAACTAATCTGGACCTTTGGAATTCTCAGAGAAAGAGACACCTACTAAAGAACAGCCATGGTCTCCTGCACATATATAGCAAATGTGCATCTTGGTCTTCGAGTGGGTCATGAACAACTGGAATGGGGGATATCCCAAAGCTGTTGACTGTCTGTGGGATATGTTTTTCTAGCTGTGCTGCCATGGCTGGCCTCAGTGGGAAAAGAAGAGCATAGCCTTGCATAGATTTAAAACACCAGTATGAGGAGATATCCAGGGGCTCCCCACCTGCTCAGGGGAAAATTGGGAAATGAGAGAAGTATAAAATAAATAAGTAAAGAATAAAGAAAAAGGAAAAAGTACATATTTTGTATAGATACATAGATAAATTTAGATATATACAGATATATATATATATATATATATATATATATATATATAGAGAGAGAGAGAGAGAGAGAGAGAGAGAGAGACAGACACACAGACAGACACACAGACAGACACACAGACAGACACACAGACATATATGCAGAAAGGGTGTCAAAGGAAAACATTTGGTGAAGCAAGCAGGAAGCTTGGAGGTTTTTACTCTTCTTTCAGTATAACTGTGTTTAAATTGTTTCATCATCTTTCAATATTTGAAAAAAAATATCTTAACTAGTGATTGAAATTAATCATTTTTAGGTGCATTTATTTCTATGTTATTGACATAGTACTTATGAGTAAGTTCTCAAAATGATGCCATTGCCATTGCCATCATTATGCACATAGGAATTAGAGGAGGAAGAATACCCTGAGTGGAAAATGTTTAAACCATCGTTTGTGAAATCTAAGATCAGAACTATCCATTAACATATGCAATAACTACTGTAAAAGGTAATAAGCAAGAGCAAATGATACATAAAAACTAGAAAAATATTTGCTGCTCTTAATTTATTTTAGATTAAAATTTGAATAAAGAAGAGAGAAAATCCCATCAGCTTTCATACATGAAAATGTTGTTTAATGCTCTGTGGCAGATGTGTGAATTCACCTTTCTGTGCTCTGGAGTAGGGAGAAGCATTTTTGCATTACAAAGTCACCCAAGCTGTGCTACTCTTTTGAGAATGAGATGGTGACAGTTGGGCTTCTCTTCCCAGTCTCTATATTGCTGTACAGCAATTAGGAATCAGTACAACAGCAACTAGTCTCAGCTAGTCACTCGGTTCATCTGTCACATTGCCTCTTTCAGAATTTTTTTTCTTTTAATTTATTACTAGGTAAGGAGTTTGTAATCTAATTTTGTCCCTCTTTCCCTCTATTTTAAACTATAACAAAATATTCATTTAGTTTAATTTATTTAATAAATTATATCACTGCCCATGAAATAAAATATATTTACTGTTTAAAAGACATTAATATAGCCATAAAAAAAAAACTAAAATAAAATGAACCAATTCTGGTCTCAAATCTGTAAGCATCAACAACCTTACACAATGAAATCAAAGTAGTGAGGATATAAAGTCTGTCCAAGTCATTAATGGAATTATAAAATTTGTCAATCAACATTCAAAAATACTACTGCCCTCATGAGCAGTATTTCTAGAAAATTATGCACACATAAACATATCTGATGGATTCACAAATGTGCAAACAGGCAAAATATCTACATTCTTAGATATTGTACCCCCATTGTTTCTATTATTTAAATACATGATATGTTTTCTCTGTGTCCCAGAAAGAGACTGATCAAATATGGCCTGTTGTATTTTCATGTTTTTCTTAAAATGTGCTTGTTTTTTGGAGTGGGGAAATGTATTACTGGATCACCAGAACTCATTCACAGTCCAAGTATTGGAAGTGAATATCTGCAAATCCAACACTGGAGATGTAGAATCAGAAGATCCATCGTAACATTTGATAACTAATTTCCTCCAAGATTAAAACCTTGAGTCTTTGCAAGAGGCTCATGTTTAAAAAAAGAAAATTAAGCAATCATATGTTCTAAATGAAGGTGAGCCATTCCATCCTGAAAGAATACTCCTTTTAGCTCAAGAAATGCACAACTCATAAGTTTCAGGAAGACCTAAAACAGTTTCTCCCAAGAATATATAAACAGTAAGACCTGCTGAGAGGAACCTTAATAAAAACTAAGCTGCATAGAAGAAGCCAAGACCAGATAAACTGCTTGGAATAGGTTCATACCAATTTATCTACATATAAAATATAATCTCTAAACTGTTAAACTGCTTACAGATTGTGCAATGATTTCAAACTGTTATGAGCTGTCACACCTGTGGCTTTTACTAATGTAACTGTCTTTGAATTATCCCTGCTCTTTAAATAACCTCCTATCCACCAACATTACAATAAATAATGACAATAAAACTTAGTGGAAAGCCAGGCATGGTGGCACACGCCTTTATTCCCAGCACTTGGGAGGCAGAGGCAGGTGAATTTCTGAGTTCCAGGCCAGCCTGGTTTATACAGTGAGTTCCAGAACAGCTAGGGCTACACAGAGAAACCCTGTCTCAAAAACAAAAAACAAACAAACAAACAAACAAACAAAACCCCTTAGCAGATCAGCAAGTTGGTGGTATTTTTACATTGGATTACTATCAGTTTTCTGGTAAGTTTACATTTGTTCATATCTAGCAAGTATTAATAGCAAACAAAACACACAAAAACACATGTATAACATACATGTATACATACATTGGAAAATATAAACATACATGTATACATATTGCTCACATACATAGAGTACTTACTTTTCATGTGGAATATTTAATACAGGGTATCTGTGTAAACATGTCAATACATATATATATATATATATATATATATATATATATATATATATGTTTGGTTATTGGTCATTGATAATATAGGAAGTAAAGCAAGTGTCTCTTTCCTGCTTTTAAACATGTATTTATGTATCTTAGATGTTTCAGATGAAAAAATAAGTGTTTCAAGAATGGATGTTTGTAATATGTTCACACAGATGTGTATAGCGTCAATCATAGGTTTTGTTATAGAAATATTGCACTGTTCTGTAGAAACAAGGTCTGTATGTAAGAGACATAGAAAAAAACCATTGCCAATGAACAACTTTTTTTCCATAACATAAGCACAATAAAAGAAAAATATAAACAAAACCAGACAGATGGTATAGAATATCCAAACAAATTTACATCAAAAGAGTTATAGAAAGTCTTAAAAAGGAATGAATACTGGACTTTAATATATGCTACAGGGATTGAGGCTCCTCTCCTCATAGGGAAACAAACTGTTCACCCATTAAATATATCATTTCTTTTTTTGTTGTTTTGTTTTTGTTGTTGTTGCTGGGTTGGTTTTTTTTGTTGTTGTTGTTGGTTTTTTTTTTTGTTTTTTGTTTTTTTTTGAGACAGGGTTTTTCTGTATAGCCCTGGCTGTCCTGGATATAGACCAGGCTGGCCTAGAACTCAAAAATCCGCCTGCCTCTGTCTCTGCCTCTAGAGTGCTAGGATTAAAGGCGTGTGCCACCACGCCCGGCTACATCTTTTCTTACAATTACAATACTCTCTATTTTTTTTTCTTTGCTCTGTCTTTCCCCGTTTGAGACATCGTATACTTTTAGCTCAACTGCAACTCTCTACTGACATTTAATCCACAGTTCCTTGTTTCTTCTTGAGTATTGTTTTACAGGTGTGAAGGTTTTGTTTTACATTTGAATACTGTTCATTCTGAAAGTTCATTTAAAAAAAAACTTACAATCATTTGATAATTATGCCTCATTTAAAAAAAAAAAACCACACAGTGCTTTTCTCCTTTCACAGTGTTTTTCTTGCTGTGTAATTAAAGGATTATTTTAATCTAGAAGAAATGACATGATAGCATCTTCCCTAAGTGTTCTTTTACTTCATTCACAGCCATGTTTGAATTTTTTTACTTTCTGGTGAATCTTAAAAACACTTTCATTCTATGAATTACAATATTGTTTCAAAGTCTTGATTTAGAAATTTCTCTGAACCTCTTCTTTTTCCCTCCTGTCCTCAACCAGAGTAACCCGAGGAAGATTTCAGTCCCTGTTCAAATAGCATCGCCCTTTCGGTCTTCATCAGTGCCTTCTTTCCTCCAGGGCCAAAATTGAAGTCTCTAAGCCAGTATTCTTATTTTATTTTCTACTTCCCATAACTCAGTCCTCACGATGAGGGGTTATTTCCATAAAACTCATCGAAGGAGAGCTCAAGTAGCCTTCTCCTTTTTGAGCACCACTGGGACTCCTGCCAGTAAACTTGGTTTAGCTGCTGTAAAATCAATTCACAAAATCTGGCCTGGTACATTGCTTTAGTTTTTCCTTATACTAGGAAATTATTTACATATGTTAATATCTTCCTGTATTCCTCAAATACATAATAAATTACCATTGTTTTACCATTTGGGGACTTATTGCTACAGGTTCCCTTTCATTTTATATCTTTGATGTGCAAGTTCTGGTCTCACATCTGTACTGGATAGCAGAAGGACACATACGGATGTTGATTTAATTCTGTGACTTTCCTACATTGAACATTGTGATTGGTCCATTTTATATTTAATTTGATAGCCACCATTGTTCTCTGATATTTTTAAGATGGGATAAATGGAAAAAAAAAAAAAACTATCTTGAAGCGGTCAAATCATGGTAATGTATGTATTCCCTCTGAATTCATACATTTTTCTTCATGTCCATGATATAAGCTTATCCTTGGTACTGGTTCACCCATATCCCTATGAGATTTTTCCTATAATGGAGCAAGAAGATCAATCAAACTCAAACCCCACCATATGCTGGTGAAACCAGGTAGTGATTATGATTCAAGGTGATGATAAAATAATTCACTTAATTCTTAACCAGGCTTCATGAATCATGAGATAAGCAACATGGAATCCTCAGTGATATCTTGTATGTAACGTTATTTTGGTGAAAGTAAAAATTTGTATATTTCATACCCTTATGATAAGAAGCATAAATTTACATGTCTAGGTTCATTAGGTTCATGTGTTTGTGCATATTCTCTCTCTCTCTCTCTCTCTCTCTCTCTCTCTCTCTCTCTCTCTCTTTCTCTTTGTCTATGTTGCATGTATGTAGGTATCTGTGAGTGACACAGTCTCCTGGTTGCACCAGACGGTTTCCTTCAATTGCCTCCCTATCTTGTTTATGAGTCTCAGTGAAACTGCAACTCATGGTTTTGCCTACATGGACTGGGCCACTGGCTTCTGTGTCCCCTGAATCCAAACCTTTGTTCTACCAACCACTAAGTTCTCTGTTTATATAAGTTCTGGGGATCCAAACTCAGATACTGTTACTCTCACTGGAAATATTCCACTTTCTGTGCTACAATTCCAAACCCAAGATTTTGTTTTACATGTTGTTAAGCTGCCTGTAAATGTCATTTGAAGAAAAAAGTGCATGTTTGGCAGAGGAGGAAAGACAAGCTATGTCATATAATTAGTAGAAAATGGAAAGTCTCATTGATGGAATTTCACAACATACATTAACATCACCCATGACAATTAAAATAAAACAAGAAACTTTTAACTACACATGATCAACATTAATATATCAAGTTCCCTTGACTACTATCAAAAAATCATGTGTTAGCTTCAACAGATCCAGAAGAGGAATTCATACCCACAGGTAATGTACAAAGCAGAGTATAAAATTATTCTACCTAGTGTAAATTACCAACCCTATGTAGTATGCACAGAGCTAGCAACAAGAATCCTACCACAATAAGAAAAATACAACTATCTTTCAACATCACTTGTAATACTATGGATCCCTGTTATACTACAAAATCCCTGTTTTCTTTTGCTACATAGTGAACATGATAAAAATGACATATTCCCAATCACTGGAGGTATTTGAGAAACTAAAAAGGTGAGCAAGAAATTACTATTTTAAATTTAGTTTTAAGCCTTTGAACAAAAGCCAAGAGCTTAAAGGCCTTTTTTTGTGATGAGATGGTAATAATAGTGTGCATAACACAAACACATTTATCAAATCATACATGGTTCTAGCTTCTCTCATAATAGCACATGCCTGCCCTTACTAAAAGTAATGAGGTGCACTCATCTGAAAATATGCCCTACTTGTAAATGCCTATAAAATACCAACTAGACTAACTCCAATGAGTTATATAAATAACTAGTGGATACATCTTCCTCTGAAGTACTTCAAAACAAATTATTCAAAGTGTCTACCAGGTGCTGTGAAACACAAAAATACAGGAAGTCTGCACTTGGGGTTTTTCCAAGTCACCTCTGAAGCACTCCCGAGCCTTGGAGAGTGGCTTATCAGGACACATTTGAATATTTTAATTATACACTTCAAAAAATACTCCAGAGTCATTTGACTAAAAGTGCAATTTGTGTATAACATTTTAGTACTTAAATCAACTATGAAATAGCATTCTAAATTAAAATCCAATACAGTTTGCATTTACTTTGTTCAAGAAGATTGAAGCTAATTATAACTCTCAAACTAAGAAAGACTTTTGGAGGTAGCAATGCAATTTATATGATATGATGGATTATTACATGTGAAAATGACAATACCATTATATAAAATAAAATTTATACAAATATAAAGAGAATTAAAAGAGAAGGAATAGAAGAGAAGTATAATTTTGGTTTTGAGTGCTTTGCAGAATACATACCCATGGATGGGGTATGCAATTGAATCTTATATTTCCAAAGTCCATAATTGTATAACATATCATATAGAAACTTCTGCTGAACTGAAATATTTCATCCTATAAGGAGACTCATGATGTTAAGGAAGTAAAAAATCATCACATCTCATGAAGGATGAACATAAGATTTACAAGGTCCCGTATCAAGCACAAAAAAATCATGCACAACTCTCCAGGGACAGAGATTTTGTACATTATTAGCAGTACCAGAGTGGTATTTCTTTGATAGAACTGTCTTTGAGTTATCTTTTACTGAAAGTAACCCAACGCCCACACTTCTGTACATAACTCCAATAAGTTCATTGGTTTGCTGTGAAACACCAGAAACACCAAAATGAAGATCAACAAAGGAAGAAGATTATTCTTATTCTGAAAGCTAAGTTCAAAGTCTTTATTCTTAGCTATATTAATAAGATATCAGTCTAATATTTGCACTTTCCTTACTGGGCATAAAACAGCTTTTTTTAAGTTGTTAATTGAACTTCTTCCCAGAAGATAATTATAAAGAACATGCCTCTTGGCCAAAGAAATACTTCTTGGAGTATAAAGGTAATCTGCCACAACTCTATAAACATCCTCTTGTTTTTAAGGGTCATCTGACAAGTGTCATGACCTAATGTCAGGTCAACAAATCACCTTCAGCTTGCTAAGACTGACTGTTGGTATTATTATTTTGTCTGGCATAGGTTTCTTATCTGGGCTAAGTAGAAATTTGTTCATGTATCCCAAGAATTGTGGTATGCAACTATATGTAAAGTACAAGACGTGCTTGCCACATAGGACTCCTCAATCTTGAGCTTACGACCACTTTTTGTATTTAAATCTCAGCCAGGAGACTGCACAGTTGCTGGACACAAAATAGTTCTATGGAATTTTAAAATAATGTTTGTTTCATAAATTTGGGCTTAAAGCAGCATTGCAATGACACATACTTCACTTAATGGTCTGCTTAGATGTTAACAGAAGTAAACTGGACATAGCAGAGTATCAAAATGGATTATCTCTATCATGTTCATAGTCAAATAGGTACATATTTGTAGACATTGAGGCAATAGCATGGTGGAAAATGAGAGGAGAAAATGAGAGAGAAGAAGAGAGGTTTGAGGAAAGTGGAAGAGATAGATAGATAGATAGATAGATAGATAGATAGATAGATAGATAGATGCCACAACCCTCCAGTGGAAACTGTGTGACAGGCCCAAAAGCTTGGACACAATTCTGAGGCACAATGTTTCATGGAAATTTTGTCTCCTGGAGTCTTGGCAACCCGTACCACGAATGCTCCAAACTTGTCCCTATATCAGTTGGTAAATGAATCTGTGTGCTTTCTTCCAATATTGTTTTATTATAAGTGCCACCAAGGAATGATTTGACATATTGCTAAGTTAGATTATCTTCCACCAGTGTTCCAATATCCTAGGAAATGGTTGAGCCAACCTTGGGCCTTGATTTTAGTAAGAGTGCTACTCATTCAGATGAAATGCCTCCAGTGTAGATAGTGGAAGAAATCAGGCATTGCGATTTACTGGAAAAAGCTAGAAATCTCAGGGATAGTTCTACAAAGTAAACTTATAATAAGAGCCTAGTTACTCCCATGTGCTGGAATTTACAATGGCCTAGGAAGAAGGAATGTTGTGGCCTAAGAAGTAGCTAGAGTAAATTCTTAGAATAACAGCTGAGTCACTCCCATACACAGGAATGTACAACAGCCTAGGGAGAAGGTGGATTATGCAATAGACTAGAATTGGAACTATGGCAAGGGCATAGAGCCCTTGTCCTTGGCTTCTAAGAGTAAGCTGACCTTAGGGGGAGGGCTGATTTTTATCCCAGTTATAAACACTGATTTTGATCCCAGTTGTAAACACTGCCTGGTTCCTGTCAACTTTTATGTAATACATTTCTCTGTTTTATGTAAAGAGTCATTTTGCACCGGGTAACCAGTATGTACCTTGGATGACCTTAATGTATCAGTTAAGTTCCTTGTTTTCTTCTGTAATATAAGTCTGGTGCTTACTTTGAGAAATTACACTCAGATTCAACAGTCTCTGGTGTTTGAGTCTGTTTGTCACCCTGCTGACTCCTTGCCCACCTGAGTACCAGAACCCTGATTCTCTCACAGGTTGAGGGACCAAATGAATCCAGTCTGCAGCAGATAATAGATAGATAGATAGATAGATAGATAGATAGATAGATAGATAGATAGATGATAGATAAATAGAAAGATAATCATATAAGCTATGTGGATATAGAACTAATAGACTTTGGTGACTCAAGCCAAGAATCATTTGTGGAAGACTAATCCCTGGGCATGGGATCTAGTAAAAAGATCTTACTAGAAATATTGTTATTTTCAAAATGTTGAAGATCAATTTTGGTAAACAAATGTGTACATGTTGGGCAAACAGAATATCTCAGCAGGTTAAGGTTTCTGTAACTAAGTCAGACAATCTGAGTTTGATCCACTTGGAAAGAGAGAACTTACTGCATATTGAGAGTTACTTACAATCTCCACATACATGCTGAGTTAAACACATAAGTACACACACACATGCATACACACACATGCACAGGCACACATATACACCAAGCTTATCTATTTTTAGACAATTACTTTTTTGTGTGAATTGGAGACATCCTACTTAGTTCCTAATGGATATTACCTTACATTTCAGAGTTAATTATTTGAAAGAGACACCTGGATTTCTAATATACATAACTTTTCTTCATTTTATTCTGCTTTACTGCAATTAGTACTGGAGAAAAAATGAACTCTTTCCTTTATTGTTTTCCACATAATTCTAATTTCCTTTCCTTTTTATCTGTGTTCTTCAAAGTTAACACCATTTGCTGACTTTGCTACATGCAGTTTGTAGGCTATATGGCAATCATGAGTGACATCATTGTAAATTTTCACTTTTTCATTTAGCCAGGCTTGCATATAAAAACTGAATTGTTTATATTGCCTATTCCTGCCAGAACTTATAAATTCATATGACAGTTTTAATAGTTTTCACAGATAATAGTGCCTTTTCTCTGTACATAACCACAAATAACAACTACAAACAATTGTTATTCTCTCTCCTCTTTAAATCTTTAATTAACAAATGTCACTAGAGGAATTTTGAAGAAATGACAAAAAAGAACAGATTGTTATTTTGTCATATTTGATAGCAATATCACTAAAGTCTAACACTTCTGAAGTCTCTTGGAGGTTTGTATATGTAATTACAACCTGAGGGATTATGTATCCACTTTTTTTTTTTAAAAAAAGTCTTTCAGTCATGAAAGACAACATAATTTTGATTCACTTTCCCTTTTGCCAATTTATTCTTTAATTATTAAATACACTGAATTATACATGTACATACTCTGCTTTTATAATTCGTGGTTCCAATGTTTCATTTTTAAAATTAATTTATTGATTAGGTGCCATAATACCATAGAGATGCCCAAATAAAAGCAATATCTCAGAGCCCAGTTGAATCATCTGCACCCCAGAATGTCTCTCTTTAGTATTATATTATTATTGTCACTATTTTATTATTATTAAATTATATATTCATCTTATAACACAATATCAATCCTTTCTGCCCAGTACCCCACACATAATCCCCCAAAATGCATAAAGGGGAAGCCCCCTCTGAGTGTCATCTCCAAGCATCCCATCCCTCCCCTACCACACTTCCTTACCTCCATACCCCACCACCCCTCCCCCTCACATCAAGTTTTTGCTCAACTAATCACATACTCTCTCACTGAGGGCGAACAATGCTGTCCATTTAGAGGTGCCAGATCCATAGGCAGGCAGATAGGCAACAGGATCAGCTACAGCCCTCCTCGATTTATTTGGGGGACCCACATGAAGACTAAGATGCTCATGTGCTGCATATGTCCAGGGGTCCTAGGTGCAGCCTGGGTTCACTCTTTGGTGATTCAGTCTCTGGGAGCACCCGAGGTTCCAGGTTTGTTGACTTTGTTGGTCTTCCTGTGGTATTTCTGTCCTCTTCATGTTCCCTTTTCCTCAAACTCTTTTGTAAAACTCCCTGAGCTCTATCTACTATTTGGATGTGATTCTTTGCATCTCTTTCCATTGGCTATTGGGTGGAGCCTCTCAGAGAACAGTTATGTTGGGTTTCTGTTTGTAAGCATAACACAGTAGCATTACTAGTGTTGGAGACTGGTTCTTGGCCATAGGTTGGATCTCAAGTGGGGCAGACATTGGTTGGCCATTCCCTTAGACTCTGCTCTATTTTTGTCTCTGCACATCTTGTAAGCAGGACACATTTTGGGTTGAAAGCTTTGTGGGTGGATTGTTGTCCTTATCCTTCCACTGGGAGTCCTACCTGACTACAGGAAGCAGCCACTTCAGGATCCATATTCCACAGCTAGGAACCTCAGCTAGAATAGCCTCTCCCTATACCAGGTTTCTTCTTTATACTTGAGATTGCCCCTGCCCCCAAACTCATCTCCCCTCTCTCTACCCTGCTCTCCCTACATACCGTACCCTCCACCCTGTTCCCCTTCCCATCGCCTCTTCCACCCAGTTCCCTCCTTCCATGACCTTCTGATATCTGTTTTGTTTCCTTTTCTGAGAAAGATTCAATCATCCTCCCTTACAAGCTCCTTGTTATTTGGCTTCTTTGGTTCTGCTGATTATGGCATAGTCATCCTATACTTCATGGGTAATATTCACTTATAACTGAATATATATCATCCATGTCCTTTTGGGTCTGGGTTACCTCACTCAGGATGTCATTTTCTAGTTCCATCCATCTGCCTATAAAACCTGCATAGGATTGGAATAGAAACAGACAATGTAATCAAATCATAGACCCAGAAATGAACCCACATAACATAAAAACACTAGATTTTTAACAAAGAAACCAAACTACACAATGCAAAAGAGAGATCATGTTCAATAAATGGTGCTGGTCTAACTAGATGCCTGAATGTAGAGTGATGCAAATAAATGTCTATTCATAACCCTGAACAAAGCTCAAGTCCAAATGGATCAAAGAACTCATCATAAAACCAGACACACTTAATCTAATAGAACAGAAAGTGGGGAATAGCACTGAACTCATTGGTACAGGAGACAACTACCTGAACAGAAAACCAATGACTTATGCAATAAGGTCATGAATTAAAATGGGACCTCATGAAATTGAAGTCAAAGGACACTGTCATCAGGACAAAATGAGAAAATATACAAATTGAGAAAAGATCTTTACTAATACTACATCTGATAAAGGGCTAAAATCCAAAATATATAAAAGACTCAAGAAGTTAGACTCCAACAAACCAAATAATCCAATTAAAAATGGACTACAGAGTTAAACAGGGCATATAACACAAAGGAATCTTAAATGGTTGTGAAACTGTTAAAGAAATGTTCAAAGTCCTTAGTCATCAGGGAAATGCACACCAAAACAACTATGAGATTTCACTCTACACCAATCAATCAGAAAGGCTAAGATGAAAAATTCAAAGCACATCACTTGTACAACCACTCTGGAAAGCAATCTGGTGGTTTCTCAGAAATTGGGACATTGGCCTCGGTCACAGGCGCAAAGGCTTATGTTCCTCTTTCTGAAGATTATTAGTTTCCAGGAGCATGTGAAGCATATCACAAATAACTGCTCTGGGCATAATTAGAGAGAGATTTTGCATTCATGACTAGATTGCAGTTTCAAATGACTATGAACTCACCCACAAAGCAGCACATAAATATTTGACAAAAGACAAGGGGCACACCCTCAACCCAGGAGTTAAATAGCAGTTCTTTCTAGGCTTCATACATTTAGATAACTCATGGGCCCCAATGATTTCTTTCAATCTGAACACCTGATCTTAATGTAAGATGGATGACTAAGGAACTCTTGAACGCTATGCTTTCTAAGGCAGTCATATTCATAGCAATAGGGAGACATACATAGTTCAACACTGTGCATGAAATTTTTAGGAAAATAATGTTAAAGGAAGCACTCAGTAGGAAATAGCTAATAATTGCCACCAGATTTCTTTATTATTGAATATTTTATTTACATTTCAAATGCTGCCACCAGATTTCTAAAATTGCATTATATATTATGTTTTGAGCAAATATAACAATATAATATTATGCATGATATACAGAAGACTTCCTGATCAACACAATGTACTTCCATATACATACATCTCAAATTTTGCCACCATATTTTTTTGGTTACTCATTACATTATTGGGCTATAAGCAGAGAGAGAGAGAGAGAGAGAGAGAGAGAGAGAGAGAGACAGACAGACAGACAGACAGACAGACAGAGACAGAGAGACAGAGAGACAGAGAGAACTGACTTGATCCTTGCATATGTATATTTTATTTGCTGTAATATTATGATCTTTCATATTATGGTTTAAACTTCATGTATCTATTTCCACAGATCATTTTATAAACTCTTGAGCCTCTTGAGGTCACATAAATTCTATGCGTTTATCAAGTTCCATAAAAATAAATGATGTCAGAACTTTATTGACCTGTTTATACTTACTGGGGAATAAACATTAGTTCTGAAACACTTAGATTTTTTTTGGCTGAAAAAGTAATGTTTTAGAATTTTGTTAATGCTAATAGATCATTTCTTTGGTGAAATAAAGATGGAAAAGAAGTTTGAAATTTTTTACCATAATTCAAACTGAATGTATTTGAGTAAATATTATTTCATATAATTAAAACTATTCAACATTTAGTGTCATTTTGACACACAGAAAATACTCCTGTGACAAATTTTTTATTTTTCTTCTTGTGGCAAGTACAACAAAGTCAGACACAAACAACTGGACAATGTTTGCATATGTGGATTATGAACACAGAAAGTTCAAGTGTCCTAGAACTAAAATTGAATGCTGAAAGGCATGTATTGACCAAAGATATGATATTATTTCCAGTATCTGATTGTTTTTAAAAAACTGAATAATTTCTGTATGTAATTCTACCTACATAAAATATAGAGTCTCCTACAATCACTGTATTTATCAATAATATGAGTGTCAAAATCATAAACTTCCAAACACCTACAAATGGTCTCTAAAACTCGTAAATAAATTTAAAGATAAAATAAGTGCAGTTTTTGTAACATCATACAACTACACATATCAGTGATATTGGGTTTACTGAATGATATGAGAATAAACATGATGAGAAGTAAACTCATTTTTTTCTCTTTGTGTAACAAAACACGTTCTAGAACTTGAAAATTCTACAGATATTGAAAGAGTTAAAAAATTTTAATTACTGGAAACTGTGAAATAAAGATGGGAAAGCAATTTGAAATTCTTTACCATAATTCAAACTGAATGTAGATGAGTATCATTTCATATAGTAAAAAATACCTCCCAAGTTGCTTGGATACAGTATTAGTATCCTGTATTTTACCAAAGAAAGAATTGAGGTAGATATTAAGTACATGTTAAATGTATAGAGCAGCAGTTGGTGAGACTGCTCATTGGTTTAGAGCACTTGCTGCTATTGGAGAGAACATTAGTTCATTTCCCAGAACCCATAAACAACTTTCAAGTAAGCATATCTGTGGTTTTAGAGAACCTGATTAACGTCTTTTGCTGTCTTCTTTCCTCTTCTAGCACAGCATATATATGATGTACATATAGACACATAGGAACACACACACACACACACACACACATATATATATATATATATATATATATATATATATATATTAATAAAATTTAAAATTAATAAAAATTTTTGGAAGCAATTGAAGTAATCTAAGCTAAGATTTTAGATACAAATATAATGCAGGTGTTTATGAAGAAAGCATTGGTTCTAAAAATCATTTGTAATAGCCATTGTAATGGATGATTATGAGGTCATTCTAACACCAGGATCTGAGAAAATGAGAGTTCAAGTCAATATAGCTAATAATCTGTGCACATGTAGAAATTAGACTGTTATTATATATGGCAGTGGCATTCAAATTCCTAAAGAGCAAAAATTTATGAACAGAAAACATTGTAGCCTTTAAGAGATTTTCATTTTATCCATTATGAATATGTTTTTCATGCAGATGTATCTGATTCAGGTCCTCTGCAAGAGCAGTATGTGCTCATAACCACTGATCCATCTCTGTGATCCCAGTGTTGACATTGTTAAGTTTAAAATACTATATAGTGCTAGTAAGTTGAGAATGATTCCCTCTGCTAAGCAAAGGATGGTAAAAACTTTCAATTCCAAACACAAACATGTATCAGCCAACATTACTTCATTTTCATTTTGGCTACTTAGATGGCAACTCAACATCCATTAGATGGTTCTTGGGTTCAATGCTTCCCCACCTCCTTTCTACGAAAAGATTATGAAAATTTCCTTCAAAACGATGGTCTATCCAAATATTTATCTAAGCTCTAAGACAGAGTTGCAATTGTTTCTGAAGTACCAAATTAACAATAACTCTTGACTCTATCCAGTGTTCCAAGTCCACCCAATGTTGCATCTTCAGACATTACTGTCAATCCTCATTTGAACAAGAACAACAGCCTTCAAAAGGTGTCCTGTGTGTACAGCTTTTGTGATTATATACCATTAGTCAAGGCAGTATTTAATATAGTCAGTTGATGTAATTACCAGTTTAAAGTCACATGTTTTATATATATATATATATATATATATATATATATATATATATATATATGTGTGTGTGTGTGTGTGTGTGTGTGTGTGTGTGTGTGTGTGTGTGTGTGTATATAAAGCAGATAACTGAAGCAAGGTTCATATAAATCTTTAGGGTTCCTGACTTTTAAAAGTTGAATTATAATTGGGACTAAATTATATAAATCCTAAAGATTTATGTGAACCTTATGTCAATTATTTGCATAAAGATCTTCCTTCACACATATGTACTCTGGGTCGGTGATCTCTGATATATTTTTAGGCCTGTCCAAATGGGTTAAAGACTATTATTTCTGTGTGTTGGAACACTGTCTTCCACACTACACCTGGAGATCCCTGCCTAAGCCAGCAGCGATCATCCTTTGCCTTTCTCCCTTTTATCTTCACCATCCATAAGAGTCACTTCATAGATTTCTCACTTTATTGCTCAGTCTAAATCTGTCTATAGCCTCTCCTGTTACTGTTTAGTTTATTCCGTGTGATCCATCTCTCAACAATTATCACATTTAATGAGTCCTCTATGTGTGTTTTCCTTCTAATATATCAATATAATTCTTTAGAAAGAACACCGAATCACCTTATGTGGGGTTTGTTTGGTTTACAATTGTACGCTGGATATCTAGGATAGCTCCTGGCATAGGTACATGCTCAGTAAGCACTCGCTGAGGATGTTACACTAGATACTGTCATTTGTACCAATTCATTCAGTCCATTATAGTTGCATGAAGTTGAAGTTTGCATGGCAGACTGCATTTCTGGCTATTTGAATCAGCTGAATTTTGTATCTGCCCTGTATTGATACTTGATCTCCCTGATGAACAATTTAAAGATCTAGAGAATAAATAGGTTATCTTGTTTAAGTAATTCTAAAATTGAAGAGAAATAAACATAAAATATGTGTAGAAAATTCACAAATTTCACAGAATGTAAAAGGTAAGTTTATAGAAACAACATAAAAATAAAATATTAATTTAGATAGTTTTCTATAATAACCTTATTGTTCCCTTATTCACATTTTTGTCTCCATATAGTCATATTTCATTATATTAAAGCACGAAATTTCTAAATTTAAACAAAAATAGAATTACTCTCAGATTTTGAGGACCCATCCAATGTTGTGCTTCCATGTACATGAATACTCAATACTGATGTTTTTCTGTCTAAAATTTGAGAATTTTAGTAGAATTTAAAGAATAACATCAGTGAGAGCAAATATATATATATATATATATATATATATATATATAGAGAGAGAGAGAGAGAGAGAGAGAGAGAGAGAGAGAGAACACTGACACAGGTCCTGGTGGAAGTATTTCAAGAGAGTTCATGACTTGAGCACATATGAGGCTTACAATAATATTATAGTCCTGAGAATAAATGATTTACTTTCCTATAAATGTGAAAGAATAAAGCTGACTTTTGGTGTGTGTCAGTGTATTATCATAGTAAATTGACCCAAATACATGACTAATTTCTTTCTCACTAAAATTTTCATAATTGTCAGAGACAGATTAATTAAACTTAAAAATATTCCCCCAGTTCGCATACAATATATGAAGTGCTGTTTACTTATGGAGAGTAATTAATTTTCTTCGGGGTCTAAAATCATTTTCCCTAAAGCAGAATCATTTTGACATTATCAAATACCACAGTGTGGTAAAAGAACAATTATAAAGTAATTCACAAAATAAACCTCATTATTTTTCAGAGGTCTTCAAATTAACTGAAAGAAAATGATACCATAGTTGACTCTCAGCCTTTCTTTCCCCAACAAGAGAATAGGCACCAAAACAAAACCAGTGACATTTTGATACCAACAAAGTATATTAGAAACAAATGGTTGTGCCTTATAATTTTTTTTTTAAATCATTGGATCTATTATACCCAAGCTTAATATTTTTTTCTGAAAATATCTTTATATTTTCTTAAAAGAGTTGCTGAAATAACAAGAAAATCAAGAAGAAGGAAGACAGACATGTGGATACTTCATTCCTACTTAGAATAGGGAACAAAATACCTATGGAAGGAGTTACAGAGACAAAGTTTGGAGCTAAGAGGAAAGGATGGACCATCCAGAAACTGCCCCACTGGGGATCCTTCCCATAATCAGCCACCAAACCCAGACACTATTGCATATGCCAGCAAGAATTTGCTGAAAGGACCCTGATATAGCTGACCCATGTGAGGTCATGCCAGTGTCTGGCAAATTCAGAAGTGGATGCTCACAGTCATCTGTGACGGAACATAGGGCTCCCAATGGAAGAGCTAGAGAAAGTACCCAAGGAGCTGAAGGTGTTTGCAACCTTATAGGTGGAACAACAATATGAACTGATCAGTCTCATGTCTCTAGCTGCAAATGTAGCAGAAGAGGGCCTAGTCATCCATCATTAGGAAGAGAGGCCCCTTGGTCTTGCAAACTTTATATACCCCAGTACAGGTGAACGCCAGGAAGAAGAAGTGGGAGTGAGTGGATAGGGGAGCAGGTCAGGGGGAGGCTATAGGGGACTTTTGGAATAGCATTTGAAATGTAAATAAAGAAAATATCTAATTAAAAAAACACAAAAATTTAAAATATCCGGCATAATTTCTTATCTATTCTCGATTTAAGTCTTACCTATTTTTTTATAGTAAGTAATTGATGATTCATTTATTCTCTTATTTCTTTTTCTTCAATAATAGTTTGTTGATTGAAGACTCTCACTTTAAGAAACTCTAAATTATGAAAAAAATTAAGTGTTTCTTCAAACAGATAATAACATGGATTTTGAAATATAGAAAAATAGCAGTTTTATGAGTTATGAATTATTTGCCTCTAAGGATAAAGTAATAATCCATTCTATGTTTAACTATTTGTGGATTATGATGGTTAAATAATCAATACATTGCTTTTAATCTGATACATCTACCATGTTAAAAATAGTACACTTTCATATTAGATTCAAATTACCGCACCTGAGTCACATATTCTTGAAAATGGGCAAAGGTGTTTTCTATATGAATAGCATCCATGTTTCTGAAGTTCTCTAGAAAATACTAGATCCTCTGGTTACTACCAAAGATATTTCAGACCATATTATTTTATATATTTAATTTTTATTTTTATTCATGCATATTGTGTGTGTCTATTAGTATGTATGACTTCAGAGTTCAGGTGCCCAGAGACACCAGACATATCTCCTTTTGATGGTCTGGCTCTAAAATTGGGTCATCAAGAAGAGCACTATTCACTCTTGGCCACAGAACAGTCTCTTTAACCTCAAGGCAATCCTTTACATGCTATAGCTCTTGTATAAGCATTCCAGTAGTAAAATATTCTGCTTAGTAATATGTTATTAAATTATATAGTGAGAATTTATAAGGTGTTTATAATAAACTCTTATTTTGGCTTAGTATTTAAAGCTAGTTTCTAGTATGTCTTTGGTTTTGTGAATCCCTGGCTGCCCTATCACTTCTGCCAAGTCTCCTTCCAGGTTCCTTGTTTCTGTGATGTCAGCTAAACTTGAATCTTGGACTTTTATGATTGCAGCATGATAGAGCAAATAAACTCCAGCCAAGAAGCACTGCACCAACTTAACTTGGAACACATTTCTTGTAAGACACATCATTCTACTTTCACTATCTACATGAAATTCCTTCTTACCTATTGAAGTGTTTCTATGCCTGTTCTATTGCCTTATTGTGTATCTTTTCTAGCAACATGTAACCCTTACTGCATTTGATCATTATTCTTCTACACTAATAGCTCAGTTAGTGGCTTCCTATAAACTCACTACATTTCATTTTTCAAGGTCAGAGGTCTGATCAAGTTCACTGGGTGAACTCAGTATGATGGCAAACCCACTTTCCTTCTGGAGACTACAGCAGAATCAACTTTGCTGGTTCCTTTCCAGTTTCACCCCATCAGGTTCCCTGGGGACTGAATGTTTTTCTCCTTCCAGGACATGTTTCTCCATCACCAAATGCAGCAGTATGCCTTCTTTCTCTGATTCAGCTTGCTCATGTTTCACTCCATTTGACTTGAGTTCTTCTCTCTCATAGGAAACATGAGATTACATGGACCACACCATTACATTTCAATACATATCAAAACTTTATTTCAATTGAAATGTCACTTTTACCATTCAAAGCAACAATCACAAGCCTCAGAGCTTAAAACATAGATTGCTCTGTTGAAATGTTTATTTTCATATGTACATGTGTCTCTGCTTGCTTGTATGAATGGGTATCCTATACATTTTTAGTGCCTGTAGAAGACAGAAGAAAGCATGAGATTTCCTGGAACTGGAGTTATAGACAGTTGAGAACCTTTCATTACGGGTGCTGTGAACGGAACTTAGGTCCTCAGGAAGAACACCTAATGATCTCAACCACTGAGCAACCATTTCAGGACAAATATGGTTGCCAGCAATTTTTGAGTATAAAACATCAATATAAACGTTATGTGTTTGTTACTGTTGTCTACTTTTCTGAGATAAAGTGTGAACTTCTCAACAACAGAATCTTTGAACACATACCTGTTTCCATTTTTCCATCTCACAGCAAAATAGCTTATCTGAAAGGTATATTATAAAAAGCAGCAAAATCCATAGGTTTCAGATGCACTCTAGAAGCTAGCTCTTGTTACCAATAACTATAAAGCAAAATGTCCTAGCAAGAAAAGGAGAGAAGTCTATCAGTTTTTTCACTTCCTTTTGTTTAATTTGGGTCTCATTTGTAGTTCAGATTTGGTTAGAACTCATTACATAGCACATGTTAGCCACTAACTCACAGCAACCATCCTCCCCAATGATAAGGCTTCAGACATGAGCCACTGCACCTAGTTGAGAAGCTTGTATCCTATCAGCAACCTATGAACTACATCTAGTTATCTATAAAAGAGAACAGATGACAGTGTAAGTGATATAAGAAGCAAGCCAGAACATACTGTCAAACTACCATTTTCTAATGAGGTCTTATCTGTGACTCAGTTTGCCACTGTGCCTTGCTATTATGTCTTCTGATGCTATAGTCACTTATTTCAGAAAAAAATAAATTAAGCCAGATCCTCTAGATGTGATTCATATTAAAGACGATACATCTCAAACCTCATCAACATAAACTTAGAAGGTTTAAAAACTAATTCTCAAGAATCTGCAGAGATGACCAAAAGAACTCTTAAAAGCAGGTACTTCTCTTGAGAGAATCTTAGTTCAATTCCCATCAGCTCTAGAAGGTTTCATGCTCTTTTCTAGACTCAGCAGGAACCCATTCACAAGGCTACAGCCATATATAGACACGTGCATACCTGGAAATTAAATACATACTGAAAAACACCTATTATCTACAATGATTTTTACCTCTTTATTGTGATATAAATTTCAAAAAAAGACTACCCTGTCTAATTTCTCATCATTCCTATTTGTTTATGTGTCTAAGGATTCCTTCTCTAGTGTTTTTTTTTTTAACTTTGAAATTACTTGTAAAAGGGCATTAAGCATAACATTATGTGTGGGAAGTGGGCATGGCCACAGCTGTGGTCTCATGGGCCAAGACAGAGCCCCTGGATCATTGCCAAGCCCCTTGATTCCCTGCTTGTTTACCAAAATCCTGATTATGCACACCTGAATGATCATGCACTGCACACCTGAATGATCACAAGCTGCACACCTGAGTGATCACGTGTTGTCCGCCTGACTCATAGCATCATACAGCATGATATTGAGTCACTGGCCTATCAACGTGCACCCTGTCTGCATGCATGGCTCGTGTACAGAGCATGTTGAATGCTGATTGGATGATGAAGAGTGATGAGAGCCGAGTGCCGAGGGTGGAGGGGGATAAATTGGGCGATCCCCCAAAATAAAGGGAGTAGAGCTGAAGCAAGAGAATAAAGGAGAATAAAGGAAGCTGCACCGGGAAGCTGCAGAAGCTGCTCAAACCCTGCCTTGGCATACAGGTTGTCTTTGCCCCACCTCTGCTGGCCGGAGGCTGAGGCGCCCGACAATTATGTACTGACCTGACCCTTAATGTGTATATCAAATTATCTCAGTTTCATATAAATTGTAAGTTAAAGGGTGCATAAATAGTATAATTAATTTCAATAAATTATTTATAGGAAATGTAGTCAAATTTATTTAACAAAACAATTTTGAGAGGAAATTCAAGTTGAAAATATTTTATTCTACTGTGTTTTACTTTTTCCCTCTAAAGCAATGGTCAGTTTTAAATGTCCTCTGACAACATTCTCTACTTAGTTTACTTGTTTATTCTTTAATGAGAATACACCAAGAGTAGCCAAAGAGTGAACTCCCAACATGACTTTAGATCCTATTGCCGCCTATATGTTTCTTGTTAGCCCTGGAGATGGTCTACTAACTCATTCCATATTATGAAACAAATTCTGTGGGCAAAATCCACATTCCTGTCATGTCAGAAAGGTGTTACATCTGCTGAATCAAAAACTTGTTTATTATGCCTTCAATGAAAGTGTAGTTGGAAGTAATATCACTGGTGTTAGTGCTGTCCTTTATATGGAAATGGAACAATCCCAGCACATGCATAAAGAGAGGAAAGATTCTAACTGAAGACTCATGGTGTTCACTGTTTGTAGAAAAGTAATAGATTTTTTTCATTTTTAATAACTTTTTTGATGTTTTCCATTTTTAAAAATTTCTATTTCAGTAGGATTTTTGGAAAGTATACCTTGTAGCTACATTCCAGTTTGTTATCCTATCCAAATCAACACTTACTTTATTCAACTGTTATTATTCTAATTGCTGTTTTAAACAGTTGTTGGTTTAACCTCAAATATACATTGACAATAAAGTGAATGTTCTTAATGAGGGTACTTTAAATATCACTGTATTAGAGGTGTTTTCAGATGCTAGAGGACTTTATATTAATAATACCTGGGAGAAATATCTCTTTGTTCTCAACAGTCATGGTCATTTGTATTGATAAGAATTCCACAACCCATCAGGAAACTTGTTAAAACAAAATATTGTCCAATCAATACTACAAATATTGTACAGCCTTCAAAATTAACTTTTAAAAAGTATCAGAGGATGAGCATGATGTCTTGGTGGGGAAAGGCACTTTCACCAAACTTAATGAGCTAAGCTGGGTCCCTGGCACCTCCACAGTGGAAGGAGAGAACTGACTTTCCCAGGTCATCCTCACAACGACATATACCTATCACAGCACATGCGCACTAACAAGCATATACAAATGATACAAACTAAATAAATGCAATACAAAAATCTCAATGTATAATGTATAGTAACCTTACATTTTTGTATCCTTTTCTTTTTACAAATGGCGAGGAAAAAGATGACAGGTTAAGAAGTAAAAGAAGTATTTTTATTCCACTAAAATCCAAGTAGTTGATATATACTCTTTAAAGTGTGCAAAATACATTAACAAAACCTTGTGAGGACAAATGAAATTGTTGGCAGATGAAGCCCAGTTTATGTGTTAAAATTCTTGCCTTCATTTTTAAATTTTTTACAGATATATAGAAAGGGACAAAGAAAAACCCCTTTTAGTTAGAGGCATAGTCCATCAATCCAGAGTCATTGACTCATCCATAGCAAAGTCAATAGAGTGAATTCTCCTGTAAAATTTCAAAGCCATGGGTTAACATCTAAAATGGCAGCATTAAAGTGCCTGTTAAAGAAAAAGCAATCCCCCTCCTCCACCTCCTCTTCCTCCTCCTCCTCCTGCTACTCTTATTCCTCCTCTTCCTTCTTACCCTACTTCTCCTATATTTCACTATGGTATCTACCACAAGGGGGCATTCTTTCTTCCCATCTCACCCTTCTTTGAATATGTTTCATACAATTTACTCTCTGAATTCAAATATTTCATTTCATATACCATTCAATCCTTAGCTAATTTCATCATTAAAAAAACAAAAAAAAGATTTTTTACTTCACTTACTTTTGTGTTGTGTGTTTATATGGGTACATACATGTTCCTATGTCTTTTTGCATGTGTGTGTGTGTGTGTGTGTGTGTGTGTGTGTGTGTAGTTGTAGGTGCACATACAAGGGCTATATCCTAACTTCCGTTGTTGATCATTAACTCTGCATATTACATATTGATGCAGAGTCTCCCATGTGAAGCAAGGCTCAATTATTTGGCAGTCTAGACAGCCTTGTGCTCTAGGGAATCACAGGATTCCATATTTGTTCTACCTTTCCGGGGGGACCGGAAGGTTGGTTGCCATTTCAACCCAGCATCTACACTGGGTTTTAGGTATTGAAATTCCAGAGCCCTGATTTCTCCACAGCAAAATTCCCCACCATCTCAGTCTCCTTTCTAGCTCCTCTTTCTGTCTTTTATTATATCACTATCTGGATTTAATCAAATAAAAGAGTAAAAAAAAATTCCAATTCATTAAAATAGCTCATGAGAAGAATTTTAATATGTCACTTTTTACTTTTCTCTGGCTGGGATTCAATGAAAACATCAATTAATTTATAGTTTTTTGAGTTCTCAGGTTGTAAGATGCATTGGTCCAACCTGAGCTTCTGTAGAAAACTATGGCTTCAAAATTAATCACTGCAGCAAATCCTAATGAATACAGCATTGGCATGTGATGACCATTTCTTTCTATCCTAAAGATACTTTTTTTCAGTATATCACTTCAACAAAGTGTATATCTATCTGCTTCTAGAAAGTTGATCTCCATTTAAAAAAGAAATTACCTCTTTTCTTAACTTAGTATCTTTCTTGTCTGACCACATATAGGTTAAAAGGATGTGTTGGATCCTTTTGTGTCTCTCTCCCCTAGAAACTGTGTCTTGACCAGAAGATCAAACTTTGTTTTTAAGTTGATCCTATACCTTCCCAAGTTTCTGATGTGTCTATTTCAAAGCCTAGGGTTCTCTTTTTGTTCCCACACTAAGCTATGGATATTTTTTCCACTTTCTTACTGTGGTTTTCCTTCCATCTCAACCAGGCAGCAAATTTAGTTCTTTGAGATAAGGTATTTTAAGAACATGTCTTCAGCTTCCTTCCAGGAAACCTTTGGCATTAATTTAAAAAAAATCAACACAAAAATATGTATATTGTGCATATTTTTAAGGCTAGTTTTATATGCTTCATTTACTAAGCATATCCCTTCTCTAAAACCCTATTTTGAAACCATATCTTAGACTATAAATATACATGACCCTATGAAATACTTAGTGTTTCTCTGTGCCTCACATTTTATTTGTTTTTTAAAGATTTACATTTGATTTATGTGTAGGAGACTTTTGCCTGCAAGAATGTCTGCACAGTATGTATGTGCAGAAGAGAGGGGAACTTGAGTTCCAGAGAGCTGTAAGTCCCTATGTGGGTAATGTGACTCCAACCCAGACACACTGAGAAAGCAACAAGTATTCTTAAGGACATACATCTGTCAGTCTTGGCAATTCTCATTTTCAAATGAATGAAACACCAAAGAGAAGCTGTCTAATAAACAGTGTATAATCAATCAATTCAATCCCGTGTACTTCTCTACACAGGGCATGTTCTAACAGAGGTTACCTGTGGGACATAAAACCATGCCAGAAGGTTTGTTAAAGTAGAGCAGGTGGATAACCAGAGACTTAGTGAACACACACGGGAGACTTAAATGACTCAAAGCTCCCTGCTAGACTCCTGACTTGGAAAACATGCCATGCTTCTCATGTAAAAGAAACATGCCCTATTGTCGTGTAGCCTCAAAACAGAGTTCTCCAAGCTGTTGAGGTTCATAGAGGCCTAGAGGGCTTAGCCAAAATCTTCCCTTCCCAGATATTCCTTCCTGCAAAAGGTATTTAATCTTAGGTTTACCCTGAGAAGTAGGGTATGGTTTTATGCATCCATTCTCTGCCATGACAATAAACATGGATCGTCTCTTTTCATCAAGATCTGCAGTGGGGAGCCATGAAGAAGACCTTTGCCTAAAGAGCCACAGCCTTCTGGTAGAAGGCCTCTCTGTGCTCCCAGCCACAATCACCACCAAGTTTGCTTCACCAAGATAGGGGCAATCCATTGCTGAGACTAGCCTGAGCTCTCCCTATTTCCCACTAAGCCAAGGCTAGAATCTGTCCCCAGCCCTCAGCCAATGACTCTGTTCTCTGCTTTTCCATGACTCTCAATGGCTCTGGGATGTCTTAGAGCTTGAGAACCCCATTGCCCTGGCCTCTTCAAAGGCTTGGGGACCTGAACCAGGTCAGGCTTTCCTACATCTCAGACTGCACTTTCCCACCCGAGTGGTATGTCCTCTTCTTCCTCCTGCCCAGCACTCACCCTGGTGACACTGTGGGATATGCAGTCAAACTTCCCGTGTTCTGCCTCCCCAAGCAGCCATACCCAGTGGCAGAGTAGATACAGGCCAACAACCCTACAGTTACCTATTTTTTTTTAAATACTATCCAATGTACTTTCCTTCTGGCAGGAATGCACCAACCCTGCTTATGAGTCACTGGGATTCAGTGCGGCTCCCACTGATCACTCATTCACACCGCATTGTCTTATTCTCAGTCTGAAGTTCATGTGTGAGCTTGCCTGACCTTTTACACTTGTTCTTGACCATATTTCTCTCCCCAAAAAGTGGTCTGTGTATTAACCTTAAATTTAATGAAGTTATTTATGCAAAATCAAACCACCACTTATAGAAAGAGAGAAAGTAGGATTCAACATGGGTGATTCCAACTCCAACATATATGAGCACACAGGCTTTTAGTTCTTCTGACGTTTATGCTTTTCACACTAAAGAGTGTAGCTATTTGTCCTTAAACAATATAAAGGTGTTTTCTAAACGTCAAGATGAATATCTTAGAAGTTATACAATATAGAACATGACTCTGCTTATCACAACCAGAAGCAAATATTGGTGTCAGAGATTTAATCTAGAAGAATGAGTTGAATATTTTGTAACTTTTATACATCTATGACAGCTGGGTTCAATACATGGAAAATACCCTAGAAAACTTCAAAGAAATGGGCAAGCAAGATGGATCAGCAGGTAGGTTGACTTGCAGTTAATGAGTTCTAAGCATGAGAACAATTTGATTGAAGGACAGAACAAACTCCCATGAGTTTTCCTCTAATTTATACATACATACACACACACATACACACACACACACACACACACACACACACACACACACACACACATACACATACACACACACACTAAATAAAGGACAAATAAAGAATAAATCTTAAAATTATTTTTCTGTGTGAATGCTAAATATTTCAGTATCAGATAAACTATGAAAAACAAGTTAAATTTTCTAAAATTTATTTTATAATGCATGGATATGTGTGCATTTGTATGTGTGTATACGTGTGTATAAAAGTGTGTGAAAATGACAGGAGAGAGAAGGAATGAGAGTAAGAGAGTGAGAAAGAAAGAAAGAAAGAAAGAAAGAAAGAAAGAAAGAAAGAAAGAAACAAAGAAGAAAAAAAGCAAGAAAGAGAAAGCTTAACTTCTTAGAATATAGTTTGTTTATTAAATAATATTAAGGAATTGTTTCCTATTCATTCATTTTGATAAATTATGGAAATAAAAATATTTAATAATGAAAAAATTTCCAAATAACATTGGCAGTAGAGAAGTATAACCATTTAAAATTAAGTTTACCAATGAAGGAGCCAGAGAAATGCCCTAGGAGGAACATAAATATTAACTAACCAGTACCCCCAGAGTTTTTGGAACTATACCAACAATAAAAGAAAACACATGATGGAACTTGTGGCTCTAGCTATATATGTAGCAGAGGATGGTCTAGTTGGTCATCAATGGGAGGAGAAGCCCTTGGTCCTGTGAAGGTTCTATGCCCCAGTATAGGGGAATGCCAGTACCAGGAATGGGAGTAAGTGGGTTGGAGATTGTGGAGGGGGGAGGAAATTTTCAGAGGAAAAACTAGGAAAAGGGATAACATTTGAAATGTTAATAAAAAATCTAATAAAAACTCAATATACATTATAACTATTAAAAAGAATATTAATATTAAAAAATTAAGTGTAAACTATATTCTTTCATATAAAATGTTTTATCCTGAGACCTTAAAAGTTAGAATTTTTATACACCCAAGAAATCATAAAATATTATACAGTTTCTTGGGATACATATATTTTAACACATATATTTACTGTGTAATATTTAAATCATACTACCTATAAAATATATCACTTGGATATTGTATATTGTACAACAATTTAAAATACCCTTACTATCATGCATAAACATAGTGTATACTAGCTTGCAAGATCTTAATTTGAAAGTGTTTACTTTGATACATACTATTGCTTCTTTTTAACTATAATTTAATAGACATTGATTAGCATACACCCTCTCCTACCATATATTCACTTCTGGATCCAAACATCTGAAGATCTACTCTATTATTTTCACCCTGTGAAATTATTAGTTTGCCTTTCTTGTGCTTCATATTTTCCAGACAATAGCATGGTACCTAGTCCTCTCTGTGTTCGAGTGCAACAGTTCTGTTTTTTAATATATGAATTAAATTCCAAGGTATGCATAGAACACTGGTTTATATTCATTCTTTACCTGAAAATGCTTGGGACCCATTGGTTGTTTCCATTCTGACTTATAAATTCTATTACTAAAATAAAGCAAAAAGCATGTACCTATACAATACATTAATGTTATTTACTTGGAATAAATACCTGGTAGATATATGGTGAGATCTTATAGAAATATTACTAATTTGAGGATCGCTCATAAACTTCTTTCATATTAGCTATAATAGACATTCTTGTCAACAATGAGTATTCCTTTCTCTCCTAATTTTGCCAGCATTTGTTATGTTTTTGTTCTTTTTTTGTACTAACTATCCCTTTTGGAGTGTTATAGTTTTTAACTAGGATTTTGATTTGCATTTTTATGATGTGATAGTAATATTTAAATGTCTACCTAGAATTGTCTGGTTAAATAGTCTTGATGAGGGCATTTCTTCTTTGGATTGTTGTGTAGTTTTGTCTGAGGGTGATTGTCTTAGCTAAGTTAATTAATATAAGAAGATCCACCCCACTCTGAACAGCACCATACTCTAGTTGAATAATCCAAGCACAAGCAAGCAGGAATGTGGTCAGCTTTGTGTTCATTTCACTTTGCTCTTGGTGGTGAATATGTCTGAGTTCTTTGTGTTCCTTGAAATGATAAAGTTTTAAACTGAGCAATGCTTATTCCTCTCTTATATGTTGTTATTTATATGTATTATTTCACCATATCAAGATAAATGAGCTCTTGCTCTTCCTCCTCTGTCCCATCTCTCCCCATTCCCCTTTTTCTCCTCCCCCTCTCTCTCTCTTCTCTCTCTCTCACCTCTCTTTCTGCTTTTCTCTATCTCTACCCTCTCATCTCCCCTCCTCATGCCCTAAATAAACTCTATTCAAAACTATAAAAAAAAAAAATGAAAGTAAAATCTTGTCATTTGCAAAACTTGACATTATACTTGTGTACCTATATGTTTTCCTTAAAGCAATACCTGTATTTGTTCATAGTGCTCATGGCATCTGCTTCTTATATGTTGTTGTTAGTGCTAAGTCCCCATCAGATATAGGATTTAAATATGTTTTCTCCCATTTTTTTTCATCTCTTTACTCTCATTTGACTTATTTATTAACTTTCAGCATGTTAGCATATTAACTTTTATTTTTTCCCTCCATTTTCCAAGCTTTGGGTTCATATTCAAAAACATTCTTGAACATGCCTATTTTAAAACATGTTTTACATTTTACATTTACATACTTTACATTTTTCTTGTATTGGCTTTTATAGTACCTTCTCATTTTCCTATCTTAAATATAATTCACTAATATGCTTCCTATGTCTTTGACTGAGAAAATGATCCCTTTTTCATTCCCCTGCCTGTGAATATTTAATTCTCTCAGCACACTTATGACGACTTTCCTTTCACTGGCACGTGTTTGCATCTGTATCATTAAGCAGGCTGATTTTAATACACCAATTACATTCATGACCATACACAATGTTGTCTACACTAGGTGTTTGGGTTTTTTTTTTTTTAATATTGAAACCTTTTCTGGCAGTGTTCTATTTGCAAATACAAAGAGTAAATGACCCAGTAACACTAGAATGTGCAAGCAAGAGGGAAAGGTAATATCTCAGATACATATTACCATCTATAACTTATTATTCATTCCCTCAACCTTAAGGAGAGAATCAAATATGCACAAGTAACAGTAGCATAGCAGGAGACAGAATATGTGATTCATTTTTAATGTTTTTGAAGAAATGAAATATAATAAATCATAAAATCAATGTCCCAACAAGTGTCATTAATTTTCTTCTTAATTCAACTTTAGACTCTTATCATTCTGTCTGTGAATGTGTAATATGACTTTATTTCAAGAGGTAGAGAACAGTTGAAGAATATCACTTAAATTCCTGTCATGGTTCAAAATCTTCAGATATGAGATGAAGTCATTTTGTATCAAATCAGCTTGACTTTATTCAAATGTGATAGGAAACTAATAAATGCAGGAATAGAAAGACATTTAGGTATGGGGTTATTCAAAGACAAGCATGCTCACAAAATGAAAATCCATAACCACTTTAACAAATCTGAACTCGATACTGGGGCTAGTTAACAAATTATCTGAGCCATGTAATTCTTAAATCCACAATGCTATTTTGAAGGAAGGAAAGAAAACACTAAGAGATAGACTAAAACATCTAATGTCATGTGAAAAGTCACAAAACAGTTGCACTTATAGAAAGTTAGCCAACATGGCATTATTTGTATAGCTTGTCCCTGATAAAATTTCTTAAGGGCTTTCCTTCAATTAAGTGTTTCAGACATTACCAGAATGCTGCTGGTAAGATATTGGCATACCTAATATGAGTAACTGTTTGCTTTATCATTTCAAATAACTCATTAATTTCAGTCTTCTGGGTTCATGAAAATAGACAAAACAAAATCTGACTTTCATGAATTTCCAGGTAAATATACTAACAGAGGAGGAAAACAAGAAGATCATTCTACATATATGTAGAAGAAAATTATTGCCTGTTACTGGATAAAGAATAATTGTTATTATATGACAGATATCAATGTTACATGATCATAAGGAACAATGACAATAAAGTAAATTATATATTTTAGATATCCTATATAAAAGACACACAGTCTTGGTATTTTATTTAAAAGTTGTAAGACTAGATCAGGCAGGATTTTAGCTATTCTAACTTACACTACAGCCATATGTCCCTTGATATTTGCTGTTTTCCCTGGCCATGTGTTCATGGTCCATCTACTTTAATGGTGGCCTCTTCTATATTGCTTTCCGTTCTTCATCCTCTCTCCTTTTCTGGTCTCTCTTCACAACCCTCACTTAATCCTCAAGTCCTATATTTCTCTCTCTACACTCCAATCACTGTCTTTAGTCTTTTATTACACAATTTAATTTTAAATTGGGGAACAGGATTTACATAGTATCACTTGGTATAAATATAGATATTTTCATTGGGGGCAATCAGATCTAGGGGCCGATATTTAGTATTTGAATACATAGCCATACAGACCAAACTTTAATATTTCCCCATTTTGTCAAAAAAGGTTCTTTCTCCTACTATTGAAAACTATTTGGTAGGAGTTACATTCATAAAGTACAATCCATCAATATTTGGTAACATAGGAGAAAGTATTCTATTATCTATCCTACGTTATTGAGTTTAGAGTATTGTATTTAAATTATTTTCTCATTACCATCTTAAGCATTTTAATTCTCTGTTATAATTTACAATTATCAAACTTAAAATACTGGTTTACAATTTCTTCCAAACTTTATAAAACACCTTCCAGATTTTCTAACCTTCATTTATCAATCTTAAAATTCCTTCTTAAAACTTAAACTTTACATCCTCCCAACTTCATAATTTATATTTATGTTAAACCATTTCTGTTAACACTAAAACACTTTTTTAGATTCTTTATAACTTAAGTTTAATTGCGAGACTATGATTGTCTTGTCTTTAACCCCATTAGAGATTTAAAAAGGAATAAATTTAACCTGAGTATGCAGGAACTACAAGAAAGCAGCTTCCAAAACTATAGAATTGAAACGTAGTTGCTTTACTGGATAGTCCCCAAAATTCTCTATAATGTTGAAGCATCTCTCTTAAGACTTCTGGAGTTGTATATCTGACAGACATGTTTATATGTTTATGAAGCAGGAATTGTGAAGGAGTTGTTTACCCCGTCTTGGCAGTGATTAGGAGTTAACTTTGTGTGCATTCAAATTATGTCCATTTTTGGGTAGCACCCTGTCTTCTTATAAAATTAGGGCTTTTTTTTTTTTTTTTTTTTTTTTTTTTTTTTTTTGCTTAGTTGTTTGCATGCCATAATAAAAGCTAACTCCTAGTGGAGGATTTTTGATGCTCATCATCCTTTTCCAAGTTGAATGGGGGTGCAGCCAGGTGCTGACATGTGTCAAAAATGCCTTACATTAATAAAACTACCTTTAAATGCCATATTCTGTAATACTCTGAGGTTTTTGAAGACCATATTTCTGATCATAGCATATGGGAATAGGCAAAATTGTTTTTAGCTATTTACGTTCTGTTCAACTTAGAGAGCATTTTTTTTGTAATAAACCAGTCTAACATCTAATATGACCATGAGTTTGACTGTCTGCCTATTATTATGTATTTTTAATTATCCTAAACAATCTGTAATAGCACCCTAAAAACAGGAACTAGAACTTTATATTATATCTTCAAATTAGTTACATAGGTCCAATGTCTGTACAGAAATTGAAACAAAATATAGAGTATATTATAACAAAATAACCTCAAATTTTGTATGAATGTATAAATATTTATACCAGTGCAAAAAATATAACTTTAATGTATAGCAATATTCAAAGATCTATACCAATGTAACAAAATACAACCTCAATTTTATATTGATATGCAAAGGCCTATACCAATGTAAGAATTTTGGCTAATGGTAGCTCTGATATTTCAAGAGTAGATGTGGTAATCTTCCTATTATTCCAGTCATTTTTATACTATTCTTATAACCCCCTTTTTCCTTTTCAAATCTTGTACTCCTATAACCCTCATACCATATTCCCCAGATACAAACCCCCCCCCCCGCCCCTCACATCAGAAAAGACTAGGCCTCTAATTGATAGTAACCTAATATTGCTTTAAAAAGCTACCAAAGATCAGGCACATATCATACATCAAAGCTGGACAGGGTACCCAAATGGAAGGGGAAAGTATCTGTAGATAAAAGAGTCCATGATGTAGCCTATTCCCACTGTTAGGATTTCTTACAGAAAACCCAGCTATTCAGCCAAAACATATCTACAGAGGACATAGGTCAAATCTCTAGAGGTTCTCTGATCTTTGTGTGTTCCCATGAGTCCCAATCATTCGATTCTGTTGGCCATAAGTTCTTGGTATGTCCTTGATGCTTCTAGTTCCTCGAATCCTTCCTCCCTCTCCCCTACAGGATTCTCTGAACTCCCTCTAGTGTTTGGCTATGGTACTCTGTATCTGCTCACATCAGTTCCTGATCTCTCTGTTCCCTTCTGTAAAGATCTGATCCAAGAACACTATAGACAACAAACTTCAGGGAAACAATTTTGTGGTTTGGTTGGCATCGAAATCCTTCCACTTGAGGTTTTTGCCTGGTAACAGAAAGTGGCCAGTTCAGGCTCTATTTCTTCCATTATTAGAAGTCTTTGTTCAGGTTACTCTTAAAAATTCCATGGAGTTTTCATTGCACTAGGTTTCCATGTCACCCTCCAAATGCCTCCTTATTTCATTCATTTCTCTTAGCACTTTCTCCTTCCCTCCCCATTACTTGATCTTTCCTGTTCACAACCACACTCATCCACTAGTCCTCTCCCAAAATCTGTTTTACTTTTCTCTCCCTGTGATATCACTGTGTGCTTCTTAACACCTGCCTCCACTCCTTAGACTTTCCAGGTCTTTGGACTGTAAAATGATTGTTTCCTACCTTAAAGTCAATATCCACTTATAAGTGAATATGATGTTTATTTTTCTGAGTCTAGGTTATCTCATTCAGGATGTTTTTTTTTTTCTAGTTTCATCCATTTGGCTGCAAATTTTATGATGTCATTGTTTTAACAGCTGAGTAATACTCCACTGTGTACAACCTACCACATTTTCTTCTCCATTCTTTTGTTCAGGAACATCTAGGTTATTTCCAGTTTTTTGGCAATTAGGAAGAAAGCAGCTATGAACACAGTTGAATTAGAGTCCATGTGGAATGATAATCCTTGGGATATGTGCCCAGGAGTTGTATAGCTGGGTCTTGAGGTAGATCAATTTCCAATTTCCTGAAAAACTGCTATTTTAGTCTCCAAAGTAGTTTGCTTATGAGCTTTATCACTATAATTTGAGAGAATACATAGAAGCAGAAGAAGAATGAATATTGCAAAAATTTAGAGGGAAGAAAGAAATCAGGAAAATGACTAAGAAGATGAGAGAGAGAGAGAGAGAGAGAGAGAGAGAGAGAGAGAGAGAGAGAGAGAGAGAGAGAGAGAGAAGACATTCATCAAGAAAAGTAAAAGTCTGAAAAGAAATCCTTATATTGAATTCCTAAGTCTCATTACAACCACAAAGAAGTAAAGAAGTACATCTGCTGTCACTGCCCTTGTCTCTCTACCCTTTTCTTCATTGGATAATAACAATATTCTCCTGCACACATCAGAGTATCTGCTGTGGCTTCTCTTTTCTCTTAGCCCCTCTCTTCATGGGATGATATAGATCTTCCCCTGCAATTTTTTCCCTCATTTATTCCTGTCTTAATCAGGGTTTCTATTCCTGCATCATGACCAAGATCCAATTTGGGGAGGAATGGGTTTATTCGGCTTACATTTCTAAATTGCTCTTCATCACCAAAGGAAATCAGGACTGGAACTCAAGCAGGTCACGATACAGCAGCTGATGCAGAGGCCATGGAGGGGTGTTTCTTACTGGCTTGCTTCCCCTGGCTTGCTCAGCTTGCTTTCTTATAGAATCCAAGACTACAAACCCAGGATTGGTACCACCCACCAGGGATCTTCCCTACTTGATCACTAATTGAGAAAATGCCTTTCGGCTGGATTTCATGGAAGCATTTTCTCAACTGAAGCTTGTATCAAGTTGACACAAAACCATCAAGTATAGTCCCCTTGTCTTAACTTCCACTCCAGCAAGTATTCAGTGTGAACCCACCAAGCAAGCCTATCATAGAAGAAATAGGGCAGGGAAGCAGATAGGCTAGCTTTAGGTTTCCATTCTCCCTTATCTCCAAATATCCTCCAATATTGTCTCTAACTCTAGAGCAGACTACCTACTAAGGTCTACCCACTCTCTCTGCCCCCATTCCCAGAGAATTTAGTAGACCCTTGTGGTACAAGGTCCTTCTGTCCTCTTTCCTGTAGAGCTCTGCTGCCACCTATTCTTCACAACCATCCCCATTCCTAAGTTTCAACTACCAATACCTAGAAGATACTTGTCATACTTGCAGCCAGAATCCCTACTGGTAAGGACACCAAAAGCATTCCATACCAGGTAAAGCACAGTCATCATACTCTTCAATAAAAAAGAGAAGGTAACGTAAAACAAAATAATGAAAAATAAAACCATCACACAACAAAAAATAAACCAGATATCATCACCATCATTATGCATGTGTATGTGATAATATATATATATATATATATATATATATATAT
>NC_034591.1:96516613-96532470 GCF_900095145.1 Mus pahari | reverse complement strand
TGTGTGTGTGTGTGTGTGTGTGTGTGTGTATCCACAAGAACTCAGCAATCTATTATTCTAGGACCTGAGAATTGCAACATAGTTGATGCAAGAAACAATGACCTTAAAAGAGCCTGTATAAATACATTAGAAATCCTTAAAGAGAAACTTAACAAATCCTTTAAACAAATTCAGGAACACACAAATAAGCAATAGAAAAAAAATGAATAAAACAATACAAGATGTTAAATAGAATCAATGTATATTGCTTTTCTTGTGCCTTTTTTAAGGCTCCTTTCTTTCTTGTATTGTCCTATTCTGCGTTATTTTTGTTTTGCCTTTTATATATATTTTTATTATATTGCTTATATGCATGTTTTTTTTTTCCTAATGAAAGACACAATATTGGTGGATCCATATGGGAGGGGTTTGGTAGAGGGAAAAGCTTAATCAGAATATATTGTGTGGAGTAATTATATTTTCAATAAAACAAGAGAAATCCTAACAATTAGATTAAAATATTGTAAATTAACAACTCATTGTAGGAGTCGGATGGGGTCAAAGACACCAGGAGATCACATCCCATAGAACTAACTAAGCAGGGCTCATTGGGACTCAGAGACTGAAGCAACAATCACAGAGCTTCCATGGGTCTGAGCTTGATTCTCTGCACATATATTATGGTTTTATGGGTTGTTGTTTTTGTGGGACTCCTAACTGTGGGATTAGGGAATGTCTTTGTTCTTTTTCCTATTTGTGAAACTCCTTTCCTCCTACTGGGTTGCCTTGTCCAGCCTTGATATGAGCTTTGCTTAGCTTTATTATATCATGTTGTACCATGTTCAATAGTTATCCCTGGGAGGCCTGCTCATTTCTGGATGTAAATAGAGTTATATTGGATCTGGGAGAGAGGGGAGGTTGGAAGGACTGGGAGGAGTAGAAGAAAAAAATTATGATGTCATTGTTTTAACAGCTGAGTAATACTGTGATCAGGATGTATTGTGTGAAAGAAGAATAAACTTAAAAACTCATTGAAGCAAGCAAAAACAGTATTAATCATTAAAAATGCAATAGACTATGTAGAAGAAAGGAGAAATTGTGGATAAGTATGGGGAAAGACTATATCCAACATCAATATGATTAACAAAACACACCTAAGAACTCATGAAGTACAAGAATCTGGTGTCAAAATGAAAGGCATACAAAACCTCATCAATGAAATAGTACCCTAAAATTTCATAAATCCAGAGAATGAAACGTTTATCTGAGAAGAAGAGGAATTTAGAAGACCAATTAAGTATAATCTTTGAAGAAGGTCTTTGTTGAAGTATGTCACAGCTCTCAATGCAAACCCTAAAACACAAGAAATCATGAAATTATATATTTAAAGATCTAAACAGAATAACTGCCTATTAAATCAAGATAGTGAGTAAAATTATGTTTTGAAATTGAGCTAGAAAATGAGAACACTTCAAAATAAGAGTAAACCTAAGTAATTCATGGTTAAGATGTCTGCATTTCAGAGGGCGCTCCAAGAAATTCTAAATACCAATTACAAAGACAGAAGAGATTGGAGAAATGACCATGTAGCTAAGAGCATTGCAGTTCCCCATACCCACATCACATCAGATGGCTTAAAGCCACCTGCTCTTCCTGAACAAAGGGACTTGATGACCTATTCTGGCCTCCATAGACGTTGTTTCCATGTGCACATACCCCATACACAGACACACACATATACATACACGCAATTAAAAATAAATCTTAGAAAAAAAGTCAATCAAGAGAATGAGAATATATGATTTTTAAAGATCAAAAAAGGAATTTGTCATGCACAATACAGTAAACAAATGAAAAAAGAAAAAAAATAATATTCCCACTAAAATAAAAAAGAAGAATGAAGAATGAAAAAAGAAAAAGCAACAAAATAGAAGGAACTATCAATCTCTCTTAATAATAACTCTATATGTAAACAGCTTCAGCCTTATCATGTAAACAAACAGAGGCTGGGAGAAGGCACAAGTGAAATTTCTTATTGTGCATGCTCAGGACCCCGAGTTGAGTCCCTGAAGCCCGCATGTTAGGAAAATAATCAAATATCAAAGGTTGTTCTCTGACTCCTCTGATCTGTGCACATGCATCATGTTATATACATACTCTCACACACATACTCTCACACACAAACACAAATTCATGTATTCACACACTAAACAAAATAGAATAGTATAAAAGAAGCAAGTTGATTGGATTAAAATATACCATCCAACCAAATGTTGTTTACAAAACATTGAGAGGTTAATAGTAGAAAGTAGAATTTAAACACCAGAATTACTTGATGTCTCCTGATAAAAGCGCTCTTACTTCTGGAACCAAAATTTCAGCAGATTATTAGGTTTTGAAGTAAGAAGAAATATTGTGCTAACAGGTCATTATTTACGATGATGCAGGGGTGCCTTATACCTCTTGAACTGTGAGCTTAGACTCATGAACACTTTGCTATGTGAGGAATAGCTTGAGGCATTGGGTGATAATTCCTAGGACAGTTCTGGAGATCATTGTCACAGTACCATATGGTTTTCCTACCTAGCTCACTCTTTAGTGTCTTCAAAAGGGCATTCTGCCCTTCTGGCAAGCCATCTCTTTCAAGAGGCTAGGGGAGACACGGCACTGTCAGTAAATTTATATCAGCATGAACTGACTGCTGCTCTCCTTTGGTTTGGAATTAAGTTCTTTATTCAGAATCAACAACATTGTATGGAATACTGTGGTTAATTAACTGACACAAGCTGTTCACCACTATCACCACTTCTTTGCTCCTTACTCTCAGTGCAGGAAGTACTCTTACCTTGCCTTTGACAACTCAAAACTGCCACTTTCCACATGCAACTTGCCAGGTCAAGATCTAACTAAACTCATTGACATTAAATGACTCAATTGAGTGGCTGCAACACCACTGTAAAATTTACAATACACACAAAGGAGATGCCCAAGCAATTTGAGAATGCTTGTGGTCTTCTCACTAGTGGTTGCTACAGTGTTACTGAGGGAAAGTTGTTTGGGCCCTTCCACAGCAGAGTAGTAAGTTTTACAAGGCAAATCCTCTCCAGCATTTCAGTTTCCCCGAGTTTTAATCTCTTCATCAATATTAAGCCAATGGATATCTTTAACTTCTTCAGACTGAGCAAATTTTTTGGCTTGTGCATACTTGAACCAACTAAACCAATAAATTCTTGGCACCCTTTCTTAGCTGTGTGAGCTGCAACATTAAACTTTGAGTCTCTGTTCAATGGACACATTTAAATAAATTCAACTTCATCTAGTTTCTTTCCCCATTATCACTTAAAAATCTAACTCTTATCATTTGATTAAGAAAGCTCAACATGTTTTCAAGAATATAGTACATCCACCTGTGGGTCATACTGTTGTGTACCTCAGCATCAGGAATGCTGGGATCTGTGTATGACTACATACCTAGCAAGGTCTGAGGCACCAGTATTGTCTCTCTGGGTAGCTCTTTCAGAAAACACAGCTGATATTTTTAAAGACAAAAAATAATATGTTAATTCCCTCAGAAAAGGGTGGAGAGCCCAATATTGCAGTAGTTGGGGTAGCGATGGACCTAGCATTGAGAACAATAGTGTTACTTCCTCAGGCAAGATAAAGCTTCAAGATTACAAGGTTCAATACCTTCAGCTTCACAAGTGTTATCCGAGATATTTCTAAACCAAGGGACAAAATCCCAGCATTTCCAGTAGCAACTCACCCAGTGTGAACTGCACACACCCTTTAAAACTGGGGCTTAGACTTTTCAGAGCGAGTCAAGAAATGGTAGCACAATGGGGGCTTCTGGCTCTGTTTGGTTACCTCACCCTATGAATGCCAGAGGAAAGAATCATTTTTCAAGGCATGTTTAGAAGACATTTGAGAGTTTATTCATATTTTGAATTCAATATTTTAAAAGAATATTTTATCTCTGAATTTCTTCTTTTGATTGATTGCTTTTTCCAGAAATTCTAAAACAGCCAGGCAACATAATTACTTAGATTTTTGTTATATTTTAGAAATGCTAATAACTAGTATATATAGTTACTAAATCCCATGGCTCTCCCAAGTGGTGAACTGGGGCATCAATGTATTTATTTTGTATATGTCTTTATACAGTTTACTGCATCATCTATCAGTGCTCCCCAAACAATCATGGGAGTGTTTAGCACTTTCAGGTGCCATTGAATTAGAGATAAGCACCAGAAAACACCAAGCTCATTAGGAAACATTCATCCTGAAAATTCTATTTCTCAAAAAATAAACAACATAATACCATCTGTGACTCTATTTCTCTTACATTACCCCTCCTCCACTAAACGCTGAATTTGTTGTGAAAAGCAATGAGATCTCCATTTTGCATCCAATCTGCCTCTGTCCTGGTTTTCTTGGTGATGCTCAGATCTGGATGTCAATGACCTCTATGTTCCTAACAGATCCCAGCCTTCACCTTTGCTCGTTTTTTTTTTTTTTTTTTGTTTTGTTTTGTTTTGTTTTGTTTTGGTTTGGTTTTTTTTTGTTTTGTTTTGTTTTGTTTTGTTTTGTTTTGTTTCAGCACTTCGGCACTACTTTAAATGATTTGTTTCATAAGCCTCCCAAGATTGCCACTGGATTTCCTCCTTAGACTACCCTCCTTTCGCCTGTCTTCATTTGGCTTTCCTAGGCTTCTGTGATCTGATATCCGAAGAAGATGGTGACAGCAGAAGCAATTAATGTGCTAGCTCAGACATCAGAGCTGCAGGCTGTTTTTTTCCCAGCACCTCTTTATATCTGAGCCACCAAAGTGTGCTGCTCCTGTTCCTTCAGTTACCCTTCCCTGGATACTCACGCATATACATACCCAGAGGAGTCCTCCTATGTGTATATCCTGGCATATTTGTTTTATGTCCAGTAAAATTGAAATTCAAGGACATCATCAACCATTCATGTTGGTAGACATTTCCTTAAGACTAAAATTCATTGAAGGAAATACAGGACTAACCGAGATTACATGTCAATTCATAACATATAGAATATTCTATTAAAAAATCTACAGAATACACTATCTGTACAGCAGCACATAGATATTTATCTAAAATTATGATATTTTATACCAAAATGAGAGAATCAATAAGCATAAAAAATAAAATAAATTTCTAGTATCAGATCACAAGGGAAAGAAAGTAGAAGTTTTATATTACGTGCTGGGTTTCATTCAAAAGGCAGAAATCAATGAGTATAATATACCACATAAATAAATGTATAAGCAGAAATTCTAAAGTCATTTTAAAAGCCATCAGGAAATACTTTTGACAAAATTTGAGTTCTTTCATTATAATAGTCCTGAAAGATCAAGGAAGGTAAACAGTCCATCACATTATAATAAATATTATCTAAGAAATAATGTGTGGCTTGTATTACTGTAAGCTGAAAAGCATTCAAAGTTTCATTCCAATATCAAAAAATACCACAAGCATGTTAGTTCTTTCTACTTTTATTCAACGCACTGCTTTAAGTCTTAAATAGAGCAATAAAGTAAGAGAATTTAATAAGAGAAAAAAAAGGTAGAAGTTATCTTTTTGTTCCAACTATATGATACTAAGTGTCTTTAAAAAAAAGTTTTAGTAGAACACTCCAGTTTGATAAGTACTTTCAGAAAAGTAGCCAGATATGAAATCAGAATGCAGAAATCACTTGGCTTTCCATACAACAGTAACAAATTGACTGACAAGTGAAATAGGAAATAAGTCCCGTTCATAGTTTCTCCAAAACAAAAATGTCCAAAACTAAATCTAAGCAAGGAGGTGGAGAAACTCTTAAATAAAACACCAAAGAAAGAGAGACTGCGGGTGGGAGGGCTCCCCATGCTCATGGGCCGGCAGGACTAATATTTTGTAAGTGCTTTCTTAATCCCGAACAATCTCTCCTGAATACAGTACTAATAAAAATTCCAGGAAAAGTCTTTGCAGACTGTCTGGAGGTGCAGGTAGGATGACCAGCAGAAGAAAGCCATCATAGGCTCTGTAGGGAGTCAGAAGCATCCTTGGAGGAATGAGATCTTGTCTCACAAAAGACTGCTAAATTGAACATGTCACAGAATTTGTTTTTTTATCAATAACTGACATAAGCAAACATATTATTTCAGAGAGATTTTTAATTTGCTATGTTGGTGATCAGGTCAGAAAACTATAAAAACTACAATTGTCTCAAACTGAGAATATATATATATATATATATATATATATATATATATATATATATATGTCTTAATTTAGAGCATTAGGAAACATAATAAAGTCAAAGTCAGTGATTTGCTGGGCTAAAAGAAATGATCAGACGGGCATGGTGGCACACACCTTTAATCCCAGCACTCCAGAGACAGAGGCAGGCAGATTTCTTCGTTCTTGAGTTTCATGTGTTTTGCAAATTCTATCTTGGGTTATCTAAGTTTCTGGGCTAATATCCACTTATCAGTGAGTGCTCTTTTGTGATATCATGTGTGTTCTTTTGTGATTGGGTTATCTCACTCAGGATGATATCCTCCAGATTCATCCATTTGCCTAATAATTTCATAAATTGATTATTTTTATTAGATGAGTAGTACTCCATTGTGTAAATGTACCGCATTTTCTGTATCCATTCTTCTGTTGAGGGACATCTGGGTTCTTTCCAGCTTCTGGCTATTATAAATAGGCTGTTATGAACATAGCGGAGCATGTGTCCTTTTACAAGTTGGAACATCTACTGGGTATATGTTCTGTCTTATAGCATTACCACACAACACTAAAAATAAGTGAACATTTAAATTTAATTTTTCTTTCCAGCTTCTGGTTATTATAAGTAAGGCTGCTATGAACATAGTAGAGCATGTGTCCTTATTACAAGTTGGAACATCTTCTGGGTATATGCCCAGGAGTGGTATTGCTGGATCTTCTGGTAGTACTATGACCAATTTTCTGAGGAACTACCAAACTGATTTCCAGAGTGGTTATACCAGTTTGTAATCCCACCAGCAATGGAGGAGTGTTCCTCTTTCGCCACATCCTCACCAGCATCTGCTGTCACCTGAATTTTTGATCTTAATGGCTAGCTCTTCTGTAGACTCTGTCAGTAGCCATTCTTCTGTGTTCATAACAGCCTTATTTATAATACCCAGATGCTGGAAAGAACCCAGATGTCCCTCAAAAGAAGAATGGATATAAAAAATGTTGTATATTTACACAGTGGAGTACTACTCAGCTATTAAAAACAATTTATGAAATCCTTAAACAAATGAATGGATCTGGATGATGTCATCTGAGTGAGGTAACTCAATCACAAAAGAACACACATGATATGCACTCACTGATAAGTGGATATTAGCCCAGAAACTTAGAATACCCAAGATACAATTTGCAAAACTCATGAAACTCAAGAAGAAGGAAGACCAAAGTGTGAATACTTCATTCCTTCTTAGAAGGGGGAACAAAATACCCATGGAAGGAGTTACAGAGAAAAAGTTCAGAGCTGTGACTGAAAGAAGGACCATCCAGAAACTGCCCCACCTGGGGATCCATCCTATAAACAACCACTATACCCAGACACTATTGCATATACCAATAAGATTTTGCCGAGAGGACCCTGATATAGCTGTCTCCTGTGAGGGTACAACAGTACCTGATAAATATAGAAGTGGATGCTCACAGTCATCTTTTGGATGGAACACAGGGCCCCCAATGAAAGAGCTAGAGAAAATACCCAAGGAACTGAAGGGGTCTGAAGCCCTATAGGAGAAACAACAATATGAACTACCGGGTACCCTCAGAGCTCATGTCTCTAGCTGCGTATGTAGCAGAGGATGGCCTAATTGGCCATCAGTGGGAGAAGAGGTCCTTGGTGTTGTGAAGATTCTAGGCCCCAGTATAGGGGAATGCCAGGGCCAGGAAGTGGGATTGGGTGGGCTGGAGTACAGGTGTAGGGGAGAGTGTATAAGGGATTTTCTGAGAGTAAACTAGGAAAGAGGATAACATTTGAAATGTAAATGAAGAACACCTCTAATTAAAAAAAATTTTAAAAAGAAATAATTTTTCAAAAGAGTTGATAGGGGGCTGAAGAGCTGGCCAGAGTGTTTAGAGCACTTGCTCCCATCAACTAAATATAGACTCACATTAGAAATAAATAAGTTCAAGACCATTCATGTTTTCTGGACTTATATTTGTACACTGGCTTCCCTAATAATGGAGTATAAGATGTAATCTGAAATAAATCCTTTCCCTCCCAAATTATTTTGGTTGTGGCATCTTTATCACAGCATTAAATTATAACTAAAACAATTGTATTGGAGTGGAGAGCTGTATGAGGAGTTGAAAGGAGAGATGGGGAGCTGAAGTGATCATATTCCATTGAGATCCATGCATGAATTTCTCAAAAATAACTTTTAATAAATTTGATATTGATTTTATAAATATATTTCATTTCCCCTTAAGTACTTTTATAAAATTATATAATTTTATGCTTTAGTGTGGAAAAAATTGTAAATTTCCCATTTTAAAAACATTTATTCTTAACCAAACATGTTTGCACAATTGTTGCATAGATCTAAGTTCTCTTATTGGATAGATCTAAGTTCTCTGCAATCAGCCACATGCTGTAGATACCTACTGGCTGTTGCTTGTAAGTACTTATATAGTGCTGCAATTTTTAATTTACTCCATTTTCAAACTCTAAAAGAAATGTGTAAAATTTTTGTGGCAGAAACCCTTGCACACCTCTCAAAATATTAGTATGCCTTCTATTTCAATATTAAACTGTATGTTAAAAGCAAACAAACAAAACCAAATCAACAAGATGGGGGTAACTCAAGTTTGCTAATAGAAGCACCTGGCACTCACCTTTTCTTCCCCAATGGAGGAGAACAGCAGATGCATGGCTGAATTGTGGAGAATGTGACAAAGGGGAATATCAGAAATCTAATAGGGACAAAGGGGACCTTGTAAAATTCAAACATCTGGGTCATTAGGACAGTAACCTAATCAACAACCCCAGCACCTTCCAAGCAGGATGTGCATGCAGGAGAGGCAGATCCATCTCTGTTGGTGTGTGTGTGTGGGGGTGTGTGTGTGTGTGTGTGTGTGTGCATGCGTGCAGGGGTATGTGCGTGTGTGGGGGGGGGGGGGGGCTGCTGAGAGACTGAGATAAATATGCATAGTGGTCAAACTTAACTTTCCTGGGGTTTCATAATCCCTGCAAGTTTGTAGCATCATTAGACAGGTAACCTGAAATCTGGATTATCATATAGCAGCAACACTCAGTGCGAGAGAGCTAAGAGATCCCTTGATAAATGTCACATTACTTGAATTTACACTGTTTGTATGTAGAAAACTTCTCTATGGTCCAAGAATTTGAACCTCGCAGACATTACCCTTCACTGGCTCAGAAATCCTGCCTCAAGTTATTTAATGCTCACCTGTAGTATATCAACATTTTACAGTGTGACATGATGTTATGGACGATATTCATAGCAATCCTGGAATACATCAAAGAAGAAAGGGAGAGAGAAGTAGGATATGGTTTTAGGAAATGATAAATGTGCCAGTTTGCTAAGGTATTCAAGATAAAATAAAAGTTTAGTCTATTCAGTAGTCAACTAGTAAAACAGTGCAGGAAAAACAAAAAAGATCTATGTGCATTTTAAAAGGCATAATGTGAGTTTTTCTGATGGAGTTCTTGGCTAACCTACGAGACAAAGAGAAAATGAGATTTTGGATAATTTTAATAACACAATAACATACAATATAGGTCCTATGTGCTCAAAGAAAGTCAGTATAACTGGAGTTCTGACTGGTGTTTACATGGCAGAAAGAAAGCTCACGAAATTTAGGATCAGTCCATGTGTATAAAATATTCAGGTTAATGAAGAGTAATATTCTATGTCAACAGGGGAGAGATGAGGGGAAACATGTATATTACATCTTTTTTTAAGTTATGAAAAACATGTCACTAGTAACAATAACTTTACAAATTCACAATAAAAACTAGACAACCTTTTCTCTAAACAATCACAGACATTCATATCAGAAGATATCTACAGCATCATAAACATTGAATTTATTTATCTGATTTTCTAATTAGGAAAAAGAAGAGGCTGGTAATTAAAGTGTCAGTCATCTATTTACAGGTACTGAGACTATGCTCACGAAAGTCCAAAGTCATCTCCAGGTGCTCTGAAAATTATTACTAGGCTTCAGCAATTCACCTGAATATAGATGGTGGTCTACAGAAATAAATCATAATAAAGTACAGTTTGTATATATGTTAAGATCAAAACATTTAAAAAGTACAAAAGAACATGGGTTAAATATAGTAAAACGTGAGTAAGAAATGTAAGAAAAAAAAGTAGGTGAAATATTTAAAACTGGGATATATACTCTATTCTTGATTCAAAACTCTATTGTAACAAATACATTGTTATCTATAAGGGGATTATAGACAGGGCAAAATCAAGTCTTTCACTTAGTTTTGTTAGTATGCAGGTGATGGAATCTCTCTCTATTTCTGTCTCTGGCTATATGTATTTATACACATACTCAAACACATAAAATCAAATTGGAGGCTTCCATTATCACAAAAATTCATCCATATAAATAATTGACATATTGTTGAAAGAAAAAAAAAACTACAGCATAAATCCAAATGACAAGCAAGATGTTTTAAAATGTATTCCAATCCTTGGAAATCTAAGCACACAGTGAAATTTTGTGCATGGTGGTCTTTCTGAGTGGGTTTGTATCTGAATTTGACACAATCAGAGATGGAGAATATTTGAAGAAATTGATCTCTCAGGGAAAGATACAGATTTTTTTCTTACTATTTCTATATACCATGGTACAACTTTATATGTATCATTCACTTTTCATTAGGTATCGCCTGTAATTCAGAGATATCTTTTGTTTTGTTTTGTTTTGTTTTTGTTTTTGTTTATTTTTGTTTATTTTTGAGACAGGGTTTCTCTGTATAGCCCTGGCTGTCCTGGAACTCACTTTGTAGACCAGGCTGGCTTCAAACTCAGAAATCTGCCTGCCTCTGCCCCTGAAGTGCTGGGATTAAAGGTGCGAGCCACCACGCCTGGCTCCAGAGATATCTTAAAGATGTGCAAATGTTACATGCCAATACAATGCCATTTTGTATAAGGAACTTTAGCGTCTACAGTATATTGGAATCACCTGCCCTCAAGTATATAAAGAGATGACTGCATTGAATCCCACATATTGATGGTTTTATGTGTCATGTACAAAATGCTGATAAATCCCAGAAAAAAAGATACTTTTCATTATTCAGAATACTTTATATTATTCAGAATATCCATACAAATTCAAATGCCAATAGATATATAGATGGATCAATTATGAGGCTTTACATTACAATCAGACAATATATTCCAAAAAAACTACAACCAAACAAAAAAAGCCAATATAGACATCTCAGATATTAAACAATAGTTCCATCAACTTCATTCACTTGAAAGGGAAATGTGGGGGTGATTTATGAAATGCAGATATGTTTTATAAATCTAGGTGTTAGAAATTGGATGAAAGTGAAAAGATGAATAAGAAAATAATGACACTGTTGTCCTCTGGGAAAGGAAAAATAGTTGCCGTAATGATGGCAGCTGAAGGCCTGTAGAAGCTGTACAGTTTCCATTTCCAGTATGGTGGAAACAATCAAGTTATATGTGGTGAGTTTTGAATGCTTTTTAAACTACTTAACAAGAGTATGCTGCAGAACAAAACCATTTCTTAAAACTAGTATTACATAGGTGGCTTATTTGCCCTCAGTATTGGGGATTGCAAGCTTTTATTTCAAAACAATGCATACTGAATGCTTCATTGTTCTGAAACAGCTCTGCAAAAGAGTCTGAAGTCTATACCACCGGGAAAGCAAGCCATCAAGATACATACTTAGCTACTATTTCAAAATTAATGTTTCTTTTGTTTTTCCAGTCCTTTTTTATTGGCTATTTTATATATTTATTTACATTTCAAATGTTAACCCCCTTCCAGGTTTTCCCTCAGAAAACCCCCTACTCCATCCTGACTCTCCCTTCTCTCGTGATTCTCTCTTCTATGAGGGTGCTCCCCCACCAACCCACCCACCCCCACCTTACCAGTCCTAGCGTTCCCCTACATTGTGGCATTGAGCCTCCATAGGATCAAATGGTTTTCCTCCCATTGATAGCAGATAAGGCCATCCTCTGTAAAATATGCAGCTGGAGCCATAGATCCTTCCATGTGTACTCCTTGGTTGGTGGTTTAGTCCCTGGGAACTCTTGGAGAGTCTGGATGGTTGATAATGTTGTTTGTTTGTTTGTTTGTCTTAACAGGGTTGCAAACCCCTTCAGTTCCTCCATTTCTTACCAGAACTCTTCCATTAGGGGTCCTCCTGTGTCAGGAGCCATAATGGAACAAGCTAATAACTAGCAAGTGANCATCCTGAAGTGGCCTGCCTCAGATTATTATATAATCTGCGACAGGTGAGCCCCCATTAAGCAAATCTCTGAGGGACTAATTTTAGGAAAGATTCCTGCTATTAATATGCTTTTTCTGTTACTATTAAACATATATAACAATCACTAAGTAGGAGCACACCCCCTTTGAAGCAGATCTCTGCAGATCCACAAAGATGTACTATCTTGTAGTGATGCTATATAGACAAATAGATGACTTAAGTCTTAATGATGATTCTATAAGAATTCCTAACATTATATCTGTAACTATTAAGCTCTTTTATAAGGGGGCTGCTTTTAGGTCCTTTTCTAATAGTCAAAGCTGCAATGAGAACTCTGTCAGTCTCCCAAGTGTCACCAGTTAATTGCTCTTAGATGGTAACCAGACTTTTTCCTACTCAGAGCACATTCCAAGAGGTTGTAAAACAATTAACCAAAGGTCATTAAAAGGCAACTAACAATTTATTGTAGGTGCTAGGACAGAAGATAAAATACCAACTGGGTTTATCTATACAAAATTTCACTAATAAGTTAGTAATGGTTTTAAACCTTCAGTGAACCTGTGGAGCTCAGACAGATGATGGATGTTTAGCCCGATAATTACTCCTAATGGATATGCATGTAAAATTCGCTGTTGTAAACTTCTATTTCAATTTATGATTTGATTTTGTGTGTGTGTGTGTGAAATTGTGATGAACTTTGTAACATGTGATCATGTATTCTGAAAGATTTGTAAGTACTGAGGAAAAAGAGACTCAGGAGAATCATCAGGAGAACTAAGATCAATGGAGAGCTAAGATCAATAGAGGTGACTTTTTTGCTTTTCTCCACTTAGACAAGAATCTTTTCCCTTTCTCCACTTAGAGAGTTTTTCCCTTTGCCCATTTAGGATCTTTTTGCTTTTCCGCTTAGATAGCTTTCATAGGGAACTTTTTACAACTTGTTAATAAACTCCATATTCACTTATCTTAAGTGTCTTCTCTTCCTGTGACTTCCAACTAGCAGGCTAAAAGTTAGAGCCCAGCAGTTCCTGCTGAGATAGAACAAAGACTGCATTGCTTAATCCTCCACAGTTAGGATTCAGGTGTTAATCACCTAAACCAGCCAGCAGTCTTTTACCTCAGAAAGAGCAAGAAAGTTTTTAGGACCTTTTAGAAGCTATCATCAGTTGGAAGATCTTCTGGGTATATGCCCAGGAGAGGTATTGCTGGATCTCCCAGTACTACTATGTCCAATTTTCTAAGGAACCACCAGACTGATTTCCAGAATGGTTGTACAAGATTGCAATCCCACCAGCAATGGAGAAGTGTCCCTCTTTCTCCACATCCTCACCAGCATCTAGTGTCAACTGAATTTTTGATCTTAGCCATTCTGACTGGTTTAAGGTGGAATCTCAAGGTTGTTTTGATTTGCATTTCCCTGATGATTAGGGATGTTGAATTTTTTTTTTTTCAGGTGTTTCTCAGCCATTCGGTATTCCTAAGTTGAGAATTCTTTGTTTAGCTCTGTACCCCATTTTTAATGGGGTTATTTGAATTTCTGGAGTCCAGCTTCTTGAGATATTTGTATATATTGGATATTAGTCCCCTATCAGATTTAGGATTGGTAAAAATCCTTTCCCAATCTGTTGGTGGCCTTTTTGTCTTATTGGCAATGTCCTTTGCCTTACAGAAGCTTTGCAACTTTATGAGGTCCCATTTGTCAAATCTTGATCTTACAGCACAAGGCATTGCTGTTCTGTTTAGGAATTTTTTCCCCTGTGCCCTTATCTTTGAGGCTTTTTCTCACTTTCTCCTCTATAAATTTCAGTGTCTCTGGTTTTCTGTGGAGTTCTTTGATCCACTTAGACTTGAGCTTTGTACAAGGAGATAAGAATGGATTAATTCAAATTCTTCTACATGATAACCACCAGTTGTGCCAGCACCATTTGTTGAAAATGCTGTCGTTTTTCCACTGGATGGTTTTAGCTCCCTTGTCAAAGATCAAGTGACCATAGGTGTGTGGATTCATTTCTGGATCTTCAATTCTATTCCATTGATCTGTCTGTTGCTGCACCAGTACCATGGAGTTTTTATCACAATTGCTCTGTAGTACACCTTAAGGTCAAGCATAGTGACTCCACCAGAGGTTCGTTTATTGTTGACAATAGTTTTTGCTATGCCCCAGTACAGGGGAATGGCAGGGCCAAGAAGTGGGAGTGGGTGGGTAGGGGAACGGGGCGGGGGGGAGGGTAGGGAACTTTTGGGATAGCATTTGAAATGTAAATAAAGAAAATATCTAATAAAATAATTTTAAAAAGAAGCTATCATCAGCATTTCAGTATAATTAGAGAGCTAGAAAGCCCTGAAGACTCTCAGACCTTAAAAGCCATCACCATAGTTCTGCTCTGTGAATCCACCACTACCCTGGTCAGGACTGGAAGGCTCCAGGCACTCATGCCCAGCCTTATGGTTGGCTGTGAGCATCCACCTCTGTATTGGTCAAGCTCTGGCAGAGCCTTTCAGGGGACAACTATATCAGGCCCCTGTCAGTAAGAGTTTCTTGGCATCAGCAATAGTGTCTGGGTTTGGTGTCTGCTTAATATAGTCTGTGAGTTATATAGTGAGCATTCTGACCCTTTCTGACTAATATCCACTTATCAGTGAGTACATACCATGTGTGCCATTTTGTGTCTTGGTTACCTCACTCAGGATTATATTTTCTAGTTCCATCCATTTACTTGGAAATTTCATAAAGTCATTGTTTTAATAGTCGAGTAGTACTTAGTTGTGTAAATGTGCCACATTTTCTGCATGTGAAAGACCCACAACGTGAGGACTCCCCCACATTCTGTCTCAGGATAGGCAAGACCCCAAATCACTCACGAGAAATGGTCTTGATGCAAACTGCAAGAGGTTTATTCGGGAAAGATCAGTTCAGTGGGGCCGACTCGTATCCCACGCAGGGGTAGAGGAGTCGACCACGAGCTCAAGGGGTAATATAGACACACACAAAAAAAGGGTTTATAAAGACACAAAAACCGCAAACACCTAGTATTGGGCTATAGAAAGGCAAAAACTGCGAACACCTGGCATCCTGGAACAATGGGACTATTTTGGACACAGGTCTAGGGGCTTAAATTATTTTTTACTCTCTGTCAGGATCTTTTATTCCCCACTTCTTCTAGTTACTAGTTCTAATCTTAGAACTACACTTCAATCTCTTCAAGGTTCTGCAGAGACTGGTACTGTTGTCTCAGCACCAACAGCTGGACTGCACTAATCCTTTCTCTTACAAAGGTAAGAGAAAGGATTAGTGCAGAGACCAATGGCCTCTTTTCCCAATGATGGCCGAATAGGCCATCTTCTGCTACATATGCAGCTAGAGACACCAGCTC
>NC_034591.1:96498397-96516348 GCF_900095145.1 Mus pahari | reverse complement strand
GACTTTTTAAAATGAACAATTTGCATTAATTGGGAAGGTGTAGAGGGAGAAAAATAGGGGCATGATGTAATTATATTATAATATCAATAATAAAAGATATAATCCAAAAAAAAAAAAGGAAAAAAATCAGTGAGCCAAACGTTAGCAGCAAAAAGGTTCCATCAAAATGGAAATGAGGGTGGTTATTAAAGAGGCCTTTGGCCACCACACCCCGTGGGTTCCGTTTTTTGTGGTTGATGCAGGTTGTCACTCTTTTTCTGATTTGTGCTGGCAGCGTAGGCGCAGCTTAAAAGGATCAGCAGTCTTTTCCAATTTCCAATCATCTTGGGGTAGCTCAGGAGCTTGCTTCACGTGGATCCAAGCGGAGATGCCTTCTCCTTTAACAGCAGTGTGGGTGATCAGCAGCACGATGTAGGGGCCCTTCCAACGAGACTCTAGACTTCCAGCTCGATGTTGTCTGATGAGAACTGCGTCTCACACTTGGAACTGGTGTGGCACCATCAAATCTCCTGGTTCATAAACCTCTTTGAGCTGCTCCCAGGACGTATTTCTAACATTTCTAGGGCGTTCATACGTGCAAACAATGAAGGACTAGAGTTAAATTCTAACACCCCCCCACCTCAGTGAGTGGGGGAGGCCCCCCCTCCATAAAGGATTTCATAGGGAGTGAGCTTAAGCTTTCCCTGGAGTTCCTGACACAGAACAAGGCGAAGGGAAGGAGAACTATCCAGTCATTCCCGCTAGTCTCTATGGTCAATTTGGTTAAGGTCTCTTTAAGGTTCTATTCATCCTCTCTACCTGTCCTGAACTGTGGGGTCTATAAGCACAATGTAATTTCCAATTAATCCCCAGTTGGGTGGCCAGTCCCTGACTTATCCAGGCAACAAAGGTGGATCCATTGTCGGACCTTATTACCTTGGGAATCCTGTACCGTGGAAAAATTTCCTCCAGGATCTTCTTGACCACGACATTGGCAGTTTCTTTTTTTTAGTTGGGTAGGCTTCCACCCATCCTGAAAAGGTATCTATAAAAACTAAAAGATAATTGTTACCATATTTAGCTGACTTAACTTCTGTAAAATCTATTTCCCAATAGGCTCCAGGATGGTCTCCTCGTAGTCTTATTCCTGGAGGGTATCTTGAATGTCCTGCCATAGTCATGGCACATGGTACACAGTTTCTGACTACAGCTTCTGCTACATCGGAGAGTCCCAAAACATAATAGTTGGAAGACTTAACCAAAGTCTGTAGATTCTTGGCCCCTAGATGGGTTAATTGATGTAAATTAGTAACATATCTCTTTCCTTCTTTTGGGGGCAAAAATCACTTTTCCATCTTTAGCTTCTCTCAGGCCATAGGGATTTTCAAACTTGAAGCCTAATTTATTCATTTGTTGATAGTCTTCTGGGGTGTAATTGAAGCTAACTTCTAAAGAATGATAGGGGTTTTCAAACTGATTATGCCAGGTTTTCACAGTGAGGACCATAGGTCCTTGTGCTGCTTTTTTGGCTTCTTGGTCAACCACCTGATTACCTCTAGCCACAGGATCTCAGCCTCTTTGATGTCCTGGACAGTGTACGATGGCCACTTTGGCTGGCATGTGAATAGCCTCAAGGAGACTCAGAATCTCCTCTTTATTTTTAATATCTTTACCTGCTGACATCAACAATCCTATCTGCCTGTAGATGGTGCCATGGACATGGGCTGTAGCAAAAGCATACCTGCTATAGGTGTAGATGTTAATAGGCCATCCCTCAGCCATCCTAAGGGCCTGGGTCAGGGCAATTAGCTCGGCTTTCTGGGTCGAAGTACCCTCTGGCAGGTTGCTGGCCCACACCACATATTTGCCATCTACCACCACCACCCCTGCCATCCTTTTACCCTCCACCAAAAAGCTGCTTCCATTTGTATACCAGTTTGGAATGCCTGGCCATGTCTGATCACGCAGATCACTCCGGACCCCTGTTTCTTCCGCAAGGATGTCAGCACAGCAGTGGATGGGCAAGGAATCTTTCGTCTCAGGTAGAATGGTAGCAGTGTTGAGGATAGCAGTAGCAGCAAACGTTATGGCAGTCAATGATCCTAGCATGTCTGCCAATCACACTCCGGGTCTCATTCCCATGAGACATCGCAAGTGCAAGCAGAAACTCCCAAACTTCGCCTGCACACAGAAACAGTTTCAGACAAGAAATCTCACCTCCAAGTGGGTCTTCAGAGATGAGGGTGGTCTCGCTATCCCAGACAAGACACAGATAAACAAACCAACACAACAAGCACACATTCGTTTCAGAAAACAGAAAACAGACACTCAGAACAGAGACACCGGCCAGCATGCACACATTCCAGAGGGGATCCCCATACCTCCAAGTTGATTCTCGGGTGTGAGGGGTGGTCGTGTTTCCTGGTCAACGCACCAAATGAAAGACCCATAACGTGAGGGCTTCCCCACGTTCTCAGGAGAGGCAACACACCAAATCTTGATGCAAACTGCAAGAGATTTATTTGAGAAAGACCAGTGCACTGGGGACGAATTGTATCCCACGCAGGGGTAGAGGAGTTGACCACGAGCTCAAGGGGTAAGGGGTTTATATAGACACAAAAAACCACAAACATCTGGCTTTGGGCCATAGAAAGGCAAAATCAGCAAACACCTGGCAAAAACTGCAAACACCTGGCATCCTGGAACAATGGGGCTATTTTGGGCACAGGTCTAGGGCCTTAAATAATTTTTTACTCTGTCAGGACCTTTTACATGCATTCTCCCATTGAGGGACATCAGGGTTGTTTCTAGCTTCTGGCTATTATAAAGAAAGCTAATATGAGCATAGTGGAACATGTATCCTTGTTATATGTTGGAACATATTTTGGGTATATACCCAGAAGTAGTACAGCTGAGTCTTCAGGTAGAACTATTTCCAATTTTCTCAGGAACTGCCAGACTGATTTCCAGAGTGACTGTACCAGTTTTCAATTCCACCAGCAAGTGTTCCTCTTTCTCTGCATTCTCATAATCATGAGCTGTTGCCCGAGTTTCTGATCTTAGCTATTCCAATTGGTGTGAGGTGGAATCTCAGGGTCATTTTGATTTGGATTTCCCTGATAACTAAGGATGCTGACTATTTCTTTCATGATTCTCAGCCATTCAAGGTTCATCAGTTAAGAATTCTTTGTTTAGCTCTGTACCCCATTTTTAATAGGGTTATTTTGTTCTCTCGAGTCTAGTTTCTTGAGTTCTTTGTATATTCTGATATTAGTCCTCTATTAAATATAGGGTTGTTAAAGAAATTTCTCAGTCTGTTGGTTGCCATTTTGTCCTACTGATACTGTCTTTTGCCTTACAGAAGCTTTTCAATTTTATGAAATCCCATTCGTCAATTGTTTGTTTTAGAGCCTGAACCATTGGTGTTCTGTTCAGGAAATTTTCCTGTGCCCCTGTATTCAAGGCTCTTCCCTACTTTTTTTTCCTATTAGATTGAGAATATATGGTTTTATGTTGAGGTCCTTGATCCACTTGAACTTGAGCTTTGTACAAGGAGATAAGAATGGATCAAATTGCATTCTACATGCAGATAACCAGTTGAATCAGCACCATTTGTTGAAAATACTGTCTTTTTTTTTTCTCACTCTATGGGTTTGTCTTCTTTGTCAAAGACCAAGTGACCATAGGTATGTGGGTGCATTTCTGGGTCTTCAATTCTATTCCATAGATTGACCTGTCTGTCTCTGTACCAATACCATGAGTTTTTTTGTTTTGTTTTTATCGCTATTGCTCTGTAGTAAAGCATGAGGTCAGGTTTAGTGTCCCATCAGCCCCCCCCCCCCCCCCAGAAGTTCTTTTATTGTATTATTTACAGTTTTCACTATCCTGGGTTTTTGTTGTTGTTATCCAGATGTGTTTGAGAATTGTTCCTTCTGTATGTTGGAAGAATTGAGTTGGAATTTTAGTGGGAATTGCATTGAATCTATAGATTGCTTTTGGTAATATGGCCATTTTTACTATGTTAATCCTGACATCTGCAAGCATGGGAAATCCTTCCATCCTCTAATGTGAACAGGAAGTATAATGTGTCTCTGGCAGGGCAGGATGTCTTGTGTACTCTGGCCCTTTGGAGGGTCCCAGTTATGCCAAGTATTGCAATGTGAGTCGGGGAACTCACCTGTGAACCTGGGGGTACTAGAACTTCTGGGGGTCAAGCTTTTTCTAGGTGTGGGTGGGGTGGAAGTGTTAGATAGATATTATATAGAGATTCTGTCTCTGTCTAAGTCTCTATATATGTGCATATATATATACACACACATACACATACATATATGTAGTATTGAATTAAATATGTCTTTATTTACACATATTATAAGGAAGAATTTTTTGTAAAGAAGTAGCAGAAAGTCTAATTGTAACTAATACACTGTGTTTCATATAAGACACACTAATAATAATTTAAAACACTTACTGCTATCAACTTGTCACAACCTAAAGTCACATGAAGAGAGTCTCCTTAGGGAGCTTATGAAAGACTGAAGCACGCACAAATACATGTATTCATATGGATATGTGTATGTGTATATGTATATAAATTGACTAGCTATTTCATTTCTCTCTGGAAATGTAATCCTTAGCAAAAAAAGAGTGAAATGATGGGAATTATTATTCCATGCCATACTGTTTACTGAGTGCTTACTATACATTAATGACATTGTCTTTAATTATCACTTTATAATGTAAGTCATTTTACAAAGTCACAGAATTAGACACTTCCTCTGATAAAATGAACAGAATAATATAAAATTACTTAACTTACATGCTTTGCTCTCCAGCTCTTAGGTTATATTTTTGGCAGTAAACTACATATTCCCCAAATTTCCCATAATGAAGTATAAAGACTCCATTTCTAAACTTCATACCTTTCTAGCTACTGGATTGAGAGGTGTAATTCACTCCACAAACCCACTAATGGATAGGATTATTCAAAGCATTATGGCTGCTCATTTAATCATAGACTTCCATGGAACAGATAACAGAATTTAATAAGATGCTCTTGCTTAAACCTGTCTGCCTGCCTTCTGAGAGACTAAATAAGTAGTATACAATATACTATGGTTAGTCTTCACTTCTCAACAGGTGTCCTAATTTTCCTTAGCAAAATGTACTAATGCCTTTTCTCATTTCATTTGCTGACATGGGATGTGACTCTTAATTAGGTGAGTCACCCATAATTGGAAATATTTAATTCAATGTGAATGAGATTTTATTCTCATATTTTATCTACTTCTAATTAGGGAGGGAAACACAGTAGTAGTCTAAACTGGTATCACTGCCAACAAAAAAAAAAAAATCATGCAATAAAATGAAAGTGTTGAAGGTATTTTATGCTTCCTTTGTGTTGGGGAAACACTGGGTAGAAGTGTATTCACAATTTACAGATTTGCAAATTTGCCACTGTGGATAATAAACCACTGCCCTATCACAGATTCACCTAATCACAGATGTTTGTAACTTGGTAACACCATTGTTTGTACCCTGGAGACATTTCAGAAAAACAAATTCTTTCAAAGCAGCAATGTGTGCAGGTAATTCTAAAAGACTTCCATGTTTCTGTGGGGCATTGCAAGACAATTTCCAAGTTAAGCCTTCAGTTAGCTAAGTATTTGCATTTTACGAGTTGTAGGTATTCGTGGTGTCTGTTGACAGGCTTTATGCTCATGAAAATACAAGTGCCAGGAGCCAGGCCAGGGAAACATGGACCATTGTTCTATGAAAAATATGTGTGACGTGAGAACATATCAAGAAACAAATCTGTTAGCTATTGACATTTTTTTTAAAAAGAAGCTTCTTGCTAGATTATTCTCTAACAATGAATACATTATAAACTGATTGTGCTCAAGGAGTGATTATTAACCTCATCACAATCTGGTAAGAAGGACATGCCTATGGGTATATATGGCAATGTATATCATTTTATACAAATTTGTTTTTATTCTCAATTATATAAACATGTCCATTTTTTTATGGTCTGGTTTTCCTTCTCTTCAATGATATTACTATTAGTGTGTCTGATATAAATGATAGCACATTAACTTCACTTAGCTTTTCTGCTCATGTTTCAAATTGTAAATGAGCTTTAAATTCTTCCGTCTAACGCGTGTGCACAAAGGCATACAGAAGTGAATGCTCCGATGAGGATGGTTAAATCCTGCTATGCTTTCTTTGATACTCTTAATTTTTCATCATCAGGTTTCATCTCCCGTCAACGTAGGATCTAATTATTAGCATTTTCATCTTGGTTTCGGTCTTTTGTTTTTGTTTTTTTAATGTGAGATCTTATGTAGGCCTTGCTGCCTTTTAAAACTGTATAGCTGAGGTCAACAATGAGTTTCTACCATTGCCTTCCAAGTACTGGGATTAAGGACATATACTGTCACACCTGATTTTTATCCACTCATGCTTAGCAATAAAATATTACAGAAAAATTGCAAAGTGTTCAACATGAGAGATACTTGTCTACCTCCTGTGATGTTCTTTATTCACCTAACAGCTATACTGATGACACTCTGAGAATTCTAAAAGAGGCTCATTAAGCTCTGTAGGTAAGCACAGAGTAAAGAGGGAAGCCTGTTGTCAGCAGCCATGTTGACTTAGCATCCTTGGAAGCACACACTGTGTAACTATTGAATCATTTTGAAAGCAGAACCCTTCATAAACTCTAGAAGGAAGGTTTACATTTTTCTTTCTTCATAAACTCTGTAATGAAAGTCACATCGTGTGTAATTTTAGGTTGTATCAAGTTGACAGTGCAACTAACCAGAAGAAGGAGGAAGGGCATGATATTAAAATCTACCCTTCAAGAGCAAAAATTCACTTATCTATTCGCATTAAGGAGTCTCGCTTTTGAACGTGTCAGTCACCTCCCAGTAGTTATTTAATTAAAATTCCATACATGTAACAATACACTAACGGAACCAGAACCATTATTATCAATTTATTACCCAAAGACAGGTGAATACAACTGCCTCAAAGATTAGGCCTTTGACACAGGATGTCTTCTGAGACAATTTATGTCTATATCACAACACTTCTCTCAATGCAGAGAATGAAATAATAGCATGTCAACAGACTGGCCATGTGTCTAACTTAAGTGAAGTGACATATGCTTCTTACAGAGCCTAATAGCGTAATTCTCTCTTCAATTCTAAAAAATTAAATCATTCATACTGCTGAATAAGGATTATAATTAGTAGCCATAAGTCCCACTAATGTGCTGATTCCAAGGTTTCTTTATTTGCTTAAAGGTACAAATTTAGTTGTTCATAACTCTCTATGTTTTGGTGTCTTTCACTTGCTTCCTGTGCGCATATTGTCTAGCTTTTTATGTTTTTCCTTATAATTTATTTTATTTTTTATTGTGTGTGTATGTATATATATGTATGTCTATGTGCAGTTATTTGCACATGCATATAGGTACACCAGAAGAGAAATCAGATCCCCTAAAGTTGAAGGTACAAGCAGGTATAAGCTGCTTGAGGTGGGGGCAAAGAACTAAACTTTGATTCTTTGCAAGCAACAAATGATCTTAATCACTGTGCCATATCTCCAGTTCATATATCTCTGAATTTATTGACTTGTGCCTCAGTTCCTCTTTTCCCTACCCCCAGTAAGAATTATATGAGATGGAAAAGTTAACTGGTTTCTGAAGTCAGGAATTCTTCAAAGACCTCATCTAATACCACACACACACACACACACACACACACACACACACACACACACACACACAAATGACATTAACCATGTTTCAGATTTCTGATCTTTAGAGGTCTAGCTCTAATATAGGGCTCTGTTCTCACCAATATCTATAAAAATCAAATATGTATTGTGAGTTGCATTTCATGTAGCCTTCTAGTTGTTTTGCTTATGCAAAAAATCCTGTGTGTAAGATGTGCTATTTTTTTTCCTACATGCAAAATGTGATATTGTTAGTGACTGTCACCTTAATATAACCACTTACCAAAACTATTTCCAAATGTGCATTTTATTTTTAATATGTAGATGAACATATATACATTTGTCTATTTCTATTTCTATGATGAACCCCATGACTAAAAGTAACTTGAGGAGAAAGGGGTTTAGTTGGTTTATACTTTCTGGTCACAATCTTCTATTGAGCAATCTTCTATTGGGCAGGAAGTCATGCAGAAACAGAGGAGAACTGCTGTTTGCTGGCTTGCTCTCTAGATCATGCTCAGCTACTTTCTTTATATAAGCCATGGTTCCTCCTAAATCAAACAGCAGTCAAGATAATGTCCCACAAACATGCCCACAGGCCAATCTGTTTAAGTTAATTTTCAACCTAGGTTCTCTATTCCCAAGAGACTTGTGTCAACTTGATAACAAAAACTAATTCATATGTATATGCATAGCTCCCATCATAACAAAGACTAAAATAGTTTGCATCCTTTAGCCCTATCACCTGATGACATTTTTTTTCCTCCTTATCCAGTTACTTTTAGTTATGTTTTACTGGCTTGTCACTTGCAAGCCTAATCTAGTGAACCTCTTGTCAAGAAAAAACAATGAAGGATTGAACTGAATTAGTCATAACAGCTTGCCAATAAGAATCAAAAGTTTTGTAAGCAGAAAACTAAAAAGCAAACCAAGTATACAGAAAGATGACAGTTGTGTACTCTTTCAATACAAACAAACAAAAAAACAAAAAAGCCTAACAGTCTCTAGAGAAGCATTTGCCATGACTACTTAGATTCATGGTGGTTAAGATGGAGAATGAGAGTTCATGCTATTGCATCATTCTTTGAGACAGGTAGGCACTGCAGGAATCCTCCTGCACGTGGATAGAAACCAAAGGGTTTGTAAATTGAATATACAGTACATGACCAATATGTGCTACTCAGAACAGAGTCTGACAAATACAGAGGAGGAAGCTCGCAGCCAACCATTGGACTGAGCTCAGTGGTCCCTGATAGAGGAGATTGAGAAGGGACTGAAGGGGCTGAAGGAGTTTGCATCCCCATGGAGGGAGTAACAATCTGAACAGGCCAGATCCCCTGGAGTCTAATGGGGATTGGGTCATCAACCAAAGAATACACATGGAGCTATCCATGGCGCTGTCCACATATGTGGCAGAAGACAGCCTTGTTGGATTTCAGTGGTAGGAGAAGCCCTAGGGCCTGAAGGTGTTCAATGTCCAAGTGTAGGGGAATGCCAGGGTGGGAGGATGGGAGTGGGTAGGTGGGGCAACACCTTCATAGAGGCAGGGGGAGGGGGAAGATGGGATAGGGTTTTTTTAAAGGAAGTCCTGGAAAGGGGAAAACATTTGGAATGTAAATAAAGAAAATATCCAAGGGGAAAAAATTCTTCTGATTGATGTTGATTTTGCTCAAAGGGTGAAGTAGAGCTTCTGTTGTACTAACTTTATTATGTATACATTTATAGTAAAATTAAATTCTACCACTTCCAGCATCTGTGTACCATATCCAACTCTCATTAATCAGAAAACACCAAAGAGTGACTTCAATATTCGTATTTTTTCCAACTCCAAAGAAGCAGGACACCAACAGAACAGCATAGAGGTAAGATGACAAGCTGCCCATAGCTTGGAACCTTTTTGTTAAAAGTTATAATCAATCACTCTATGATTATGTTGCAGGCACCATGCAGGAAGAACTCCAGTGGGCAAGTGTATCATTAACTTGGAGGTTGCTCACAGTCTTTCTTTGCTATGAAGGGTGCACTTTGGAAAGGTACTATACCAGACTTCATTCTAGGACTGCTTCATGCTTCTGATATGCTTCCTCATGTCTATCATTCCTCATTTATTTAACTTGATGTGAGTGGACTCTGTAAGTCCCTCACTGCCTATATAGACTGAGGTGATTATTTTCTGGGTGATAGTCTACTCTGTTGGGAAAGTTTCCTCCAGATCAACATGAAGATGAAAAGTCTTGAGATAAGTCTATTGAGATAAAATAAGAAATTTATGGAATTTTTTTATTTGATTTAAGTAGTTTTAGAAAGTTATCCTGATTTAAGTAATTTTAGGAAGGTAGGGTGGTTGATAAAATTTTAAGCTTAGATTCAAGAATAGATTTTGCCCCTTCCTCATAGATCGGCAAGAGCTGAATGAGATAGAGAAAGGAGTACAGTGAGTGTTCATGCATTGCCAGCATGCAATTACAGTAGCAAGAAAAGTAAGCTAGGGACAAATTAATGATCAAAGAAATCATTCGCTCTACATTGGGCATGAGTTCCTTGGTCTTGTAATCCAGGGATGTGGTAACAGGCTTTCAGTGTGCACCAGGAAATAGAAAGGTTATGAATAAAGAATAAACAGCTCTAATATGAGTATGAGAACAGAGAACAGATAGTTAGCCTGTCTCACTGATCAAGATGTCAAAAATAAGATGTAAGACAGGTGATTGTTCCTTAGTAAATGCGGATTGTCCTGAACAAGGTACAGGGGGAAGTTTGCTACAATAGATTTTACCTGCTTAAATTTTGTTAATCAATGACCAAAAAAAAAAAAAAATGCTTTGGGATTATAATGAGTGTGTGAAAACAAAGATAAATGAGAACTGTTTAGTTAGATATGTTTCAAAAAAGAAAAAATATCAATAATCCTGTGGTAATTTTCTCTGTGTAATGATTTTAATCTGTTTTTGACTACTATGTTTTTGTTGTTATTGTTTATCTGGTGGCTATGAGGTAATTTTCTTCATAAACAGAAATTTTTGTCTTAAGTGTTATAAAAAGGGTTAGGAGAAAAAAGCGGAATGCTGGAGCCTGCTTCCCTCTCCCTCTTCCTCTTCCCCCACCCTTTGTGTTTGTGTGTTTGATTTCCCCTCCCCCTTTTTGTTTCTCTATTGCAGGCTGGCACACAGGTAGTGGCCTCTGTTGGTTGCTATCTGGACCTGCCCCTTTCTGCCCCTCTTAGAGTTGCCCTCTGTCAGCTCTTTTCACTGACCCAAAGATCCAATGCCACACCTTTCTACTGGACTAACTTTTCCCCGTGGTGTCAAAGCTGGCCTTGGACAATTAAAAGCATATGTATTGAATATGTATTCAACTTCCCTATTATAGTGAAAAACAAAGCTAAAATCTGGCCATGTAAGCCTGTATATCTTCTCTATCCCTGGCACTATTTTTAGCAAATTAAAAATAACAACAACATCTTCTTCATTCGAGTTCCCCAACAACTGGGGTTTACCCTGACTCTGTTGCCTCCCTGTGGACCCTGTTCCCTTAACTGAGATACCTTGTGTGACATCAACAGGAGAGTTTGTGCCTAGTGTTGTGGTGACTTGAGGTGGTTTGCTACTCAGCAGGGGACCTCTCCTTTCTCATAGGTAAAGGGGACGGTGGTCATGGGAGGGGGATATTGGGAGGAGATAGTGGTTTGAGATTAGAATATAAAGTGAATAAATTAATTAATGCAAAAATAACAACGACAATAAATTATCCAGAAAAAAAAAGTCCCAATAGACAGAAAATTCTGAGTACAGGTGGTACTTGAATAATCACATACGAAAGGGTCAGCAGCCATGTATGTGGCTGCATTTCTGAGCTGATACACTGTGAGGAAATTTGTCCTGTCATTGTCAGTGGAACACATAGGACGGTCCTACGTACAGACTGAGATTCCACAATATGGCAGGAGTTTCCCTGTCCAATTAATTTAAATATTAGTGCAGCAGGAGGCCTGTGATTGGGCAGGGAAAAGGGAGAAGCAAAGAATTCAGAGGAGAAGGAAGTAATATGGAGGATGAACAGGATGACTCAGACTCCATGTAGTTTTAAAGAACCACAGATAGATATAATATCATACAGGGATAGAATAATTGGGGTAACTTGTCTAATCTAGGAGGGCAGCTTACACCACTATCAATTGTCTCTGAATTTACTGTGTGGGCATCTTGTGTATTGAGAATTTATTGATATATAAATCTGACTGATTAATTATAAGCTTCCAGAGTTTTGATTTTACTTGGTTACTGGGAATTGTGATAGCTAACTGAGAAGTAGGCAGTCATTGCATTGGGGCTGGCTTGGCTGCAACCTGCCAAGGGAACTCGGGAGCTCCAGGCATCCTGCAGAAACCAGCTATTCTTTTTTAATATTTCCCCCAACACCACAAGGAGAGGCTTACTACACGATTCCATAGCTCTTTGTAGAATCATCAAGTCACTAAAGCTGGCTGAGACCTGGAAATCATAACTGTATCTCTGTGCCTTTTAAATCTTTCCTTCCTTCCTTCCTTCCTTCCTTCCTTCCTTCCTTCCTTCCTTCCTTCCTTCCTTCCTTCCTTCCTTCCTAGTGTGTCACTATGTAGCCCTGGCTAACCTGGAACTTGCTATGTAGACCAGACTAACATAAACTTCACAGAGATGTGTCTGCCTCAGACCCACCACCATGCCTGAACTTTAACTTATCTTCTTCAAGACATTTAAAATGTATTTACTTTTAGCAGTCTTTCTTTTTCTTTTCTTTCTTTATTATTATCTCATACACTGCATCCTGACCACAGTTTCCGCTACCTCCAACCTTCCCAGCATGCGCCCCCTCCCCCAGATCTACTCCCCATCCATTGTATGATCAGAAAAAAAGGACTTTCAGGGATATAAACTAAAAACATAGTAAGAAGTCACAATAACACTAGGCACAAACCGTCATATGAAGGCTGAATAAGGCAGCTGAGTAGGAGAAAAAGGGTCCCATAATCAGTCAGAAGAATCAGAGTCACCCGGCCCCCTTCCCCATTCCCACTGTTACTACTCCCACCAAAACACCAAGCTACACAACTATAACATATATGCTGAGGAACTAGCTCAGATCTGTAAAGGCTCTGTGATTGCCACTTCAGTTTCTGTGAGTACCTATGAGCCCCGATTCTGCAGGCTGTGCTCTCATGGTGTCCTCAACTCCTCTGACTCCTACAATCCTCCCTCCCACTCTTCTGTGGGTTTCTTAAAATCAATACAGAAAGGAAAATTAGGGAGTAGACAGATGTTTTGAAGTTAAAATATACACATTCATATATACATACACATTAACATATACATCACACACACGCACACACACACATATATATATATGTATATATATATATATATATATGATCTTCACATACATAATAAATATTTTTCCCTGTGAATAGACACTTGTCTTGACCTGACCTCTCCAGGAAAGAGCATCCAAATTAATTATGCAGTACCATGTGATCAGAATGGTCAGTCCTGAAGTTAAGTATATGCAAACAACAGTTAATGGACACATCACATAGTACTTCTGTTTGTTGTTGTTGTTGTTGTTGTTGTTGTTGTTGTTGTTGTTGTTTTAATGTGTGTGTGTGGGGGGTGTTTTGTTTGTTTGGTGTGTGTGTGCATGTGTGTGTGTGTGTGTATGTAACAGTAAAAGAAAAGAAGGCTCAGAATTTAAGAGGATGAAAGTGGGAATGAAGAGGGGTAAGGAAGATTTTGGAGGAAGAGAAGTTAATAGAAGAGAAGAAAAATGACATTTTAATTTTTAGACTAGAGGAAGAAATCTAAGGCCTTGTGCTCGCTATGTAAGTACTCTGCCACTGAGCTGTATCACAGGTCCTTTTCACAGATTTTCAAAATTTTCAGAGTTAGATTCTATCTAATTTGCCCAGGCTAGCATGGATTTAGTGTGTAGCCTAAAGAATTGATTGCAATCTTTCCCTCCCTGTGTAGTTGAAATATAGGCCTAATTCATCAGATATTATTGTCACTATTGTTATATAAGATAATTATTTGGGGCATTTTGCTATGCAGCAATAGTGACAAGAACACTATATATAAATAAGATAGATTTGAGTCCTTTGTTTAATGTCATAGGAAGATTTCAGATATAGTAGAAGACATCATCTGACATAAGAATTTTTCTAACATGTTACAAATTTTAATTATACAGAATATACATATATATATAAATATATGTATATAATATATATATATATAATACAGAATATATAATTATGCATGAATATCACAACATTCTTGTGCAATACAAGTAAAATCCCTGTAACACTTTTTATGAGTTGAATTTGATTCATTTAAATCGATAAAAAAAAATCTATTTCCAGTCATTTACTCTAGGTGTTGCAGAGTATTTTGACATAGTTCTCCATTCTCCTTGCTCTGCATAATCTCAACACCATAGAGTAAGCACATTTATCTGACAGAAGTCTATTGATAGAATGTCCTGGCTAACATCTCCTAGTGGACATGCCTGCCAACTTTTGTGCAGTTGTATGCAATGACACTACAGGTGACAAGGCTCTAAGATCAGGTATCTCTCACAATTGCCCACCAGATGCTTCAGAGGCACAGATGTAGGCCCAGGACCTCTTCTTCCTTCTCTTCTTGGCAATGGAGACTGAACCCAATGCCTTGTTCATGCAAGGAAAAGTATTAAATTACTGAACTACATCTGTTTTTGTTTTGTTTTGTTTCGTTTCGTTTTGTTAGTTGGTTGTTCTTTGTTTTTTTTTTTTTTTTTTTTATATTTCATACCTAAAGTAACAAATACCTAATTCTTTCCTCCAACAATTATCTCTTAAGTCTTACTTGGAAGACCTATGGTCAATTTTACTGCTGCTCTTTAGAAATCACTACAGAGAAAAAGTTACTAGAAAAAAATAAGACCAAACTTTTTATGCAGTTTCACATAGTAATATATTTATATTTTCATGTTTGTTTCATAATTGTAACTTATTTTCCATCATACTAAGTTATTTAAATAATTTTAAAAATTATTTAAGTTTTATATATTAACATACAATTATGTAACAGACTAATGTATATACTTTGTGGCATATTTTATTGTAAATTAAAGACAATTTAATATATATATTTAATTTTTTTGGTTTAGAAAAAGTTACACATTTAATAAGTGTATTTAATACTAAATTTATGATATATGTTAGGATACAAGTATATTTAATATGCATTCACATGATATTTATTTATTTCTTCGTGTCCAAATTTGGCTTCTGGTATGTTAGACATTGGCTGTTATGAATTACTTCAAAATAAAAAACATGAATATAAGACAATACAAAAGAGTGATGTATTACATTCCTTAATTGTTGATTCCAGAGATCAAATTATTTGTATTTCATGTTAGACCTTGCAATAGTTTTACTGTTGACAGCTATAAACAATGAATTACACAACCATCTGTCTGAAGATTTGATAAATTAACTCATTAAGAAATAATACAGTTTATCATTTCCCAAAAGAATTATAAAAAATTAACACCCAGTTATGATTTGTTGATCATAGAATGATTTCTTCTCTTCTCTATGTTAGCTTTAGGGTAAAGATACAGGTGTAAATGTGATTTATTCTACCCATTTTGACTGAACTGTGTTTCTGTATGGTTTTATGAAAAGAAAGCGACTATAAACGGAGATTATCTTGTAAACAATACCTTTAGAAACTAAATACCATTGAAAATATCTATTCTAAATCTAAGATGCTTTCCTTGAAATTCTACATGAGGCACACAACACTTGCTCAAGAGGTTTAGAATTTGTGATAAAGTGCTATGAGTGGATTTAGTGTGCACATTCAGAATGCTTCACATAGTGATCTCACTGATATGCAGCGTTGATATGCACAATGGTTCTAAAGTCATTGGTTTCCAATTAGAATAAGAGAGAAGAGAATATGACTGAAGCAAGCTTCCTCTGCTAATCCTTTGCCTTAGATGTTGCTTTGTGTATTTCTTCTCACAATTATCAGTTCTTTGGATGGGTATGGTGGTCATAGGGAGTTGACTCAGTCTTTGATTGGCCATGTCTGGTATGAATTCCCATCTGTTTCTCTGAGTAATGCTTATAGCAGTATGGCCAATATATGATGGAGAGCACTAGCTATGGTAGCCTCAAATCGAAATTGCAAAGACATGGTGTACTCTAGATTTTACTTTACTTCCTCGAAGAAAACACTATAGAATAATACACATGTTACACTCACCTAGAGAAAATCATAATGAGGGTCTGTCTCCTTTGGTCCATGGTGTTTGTTTTAAGTTAATTGATGTAGGAATATCCTTCACTAGGTTAATTGATGTAGGAAGACACTTCACAATCTAGGCACTACCATTCCCAAGTCTAGGCACTACCATTCCCAAGGCTGGGTGTGTGGAGGTGGGAGTGCCAAGCCCCATGTTCCCTAGCAGCAAGAATCTGAGCCTGCTGATCCTTTACTGCCTGCCTGCTGAGTTACTGGACAATCACCATGCTCTGGCTGAACTCTCACCCAATCCAGGAGAGGGGAGAGGGATTAGGAGAATGCTGTGGGAAAAGCTGTAAATAGTTCAGTTGGAGTAAGTTGGAACCAGGAGAGGGTTAGAAAAAGCTGTTGGGGAGATAAAGAAGAAATCAGTTTGGAACCTTCCTTGGCTTTTGTGTCGTTTCTCCCCGTCTCTGCTGGTTGAAGTTCGGGGTTTGTGGCATGGGTGAAATATATGAGTGGAGAAATAGAGCTAATCACAATCAAGCAAGGAAGCAAGGATGCATGCATTCCTTTCTCTCTGTTCTTGACAATGGAGACAGTGTAGTAACTTTTTGAAGTCTATGTCTTCTTCATTTCCTGTTGTAAACTATACCAAGAGTCCTTCTGGGTTAAGAATTTAGAGATGAGTGGGTGGCCCCATCCCCCAACCTGAGGCCTTGCCTAACATCTGGATATGGTGTCTTCAGGTTCTCCCTCCACTTTGATGGGCATTTCAACTAATCTCATCCCTGTTGGGTCTTGGGAGCCTCTTGCATTCCTGGCATCTGGGACTTGGTGGTGGCTACCCCCCAGTTCCCCATCCCCCAATGCTTCACACCTCTGTTCAAATTCCTAACCCTTTGTATATCATCCCAGTCTCCTCCCCCTCCCCATCTTCTCTTTCTCCCAAGAGCCTGCCACCTTCTACCTCCCTTGAGTATTTTGTTCCCTCTTCATCCACATTTTGGTCTTTCTTCTTCTTGAGCTTGACATGGTCTGTGAATTGTATCCTGGGTATTCAGAGCTTTGGGGCTATTTTTCCACTTATCACTGAGTGTATACCATGAGTGTTCTTTTGTGATTGGGTTACCTCATTCAGAATGATACTTTCTAGTTCCATCCATTTGCCTAAGAATTTCGTGAATACATTAATTTTAATAGCCGAACTGTACTCCATTGTGTAAATGTGCCACATTTTCTTATTCCATGGAGAGAATCTTGAAGCTATCCCAGTAAAATCAGGTACTCAACAAGGCTGCCCACTCTCTCCCTACCTATCCAATACAGTACTCAAAGTCCTAGCCAGAGCAATTAGAAAATAAAAGGAGGCCAAAAGGGTACAAATTGGAAGAAGCCAAAATATTACCATTTGGAGATGATATAATAGTATACTTAAATGACCTCAAAATTCCACCAGAGAACTCCTAAACCTGATAAACTACTTCAGCAAAGTGGCTGAATATAAAATTAACTCAAACAAATCAGTATACTTCCTCTACTGAAAGGACAGAGTGACTAAAAATGAAATTAGGGAAACAACATCCTTCTCAATAGTCACAAATAACATAAAATACCTTGGTGTGACACTAACGTAGTAAGTGAAGGATCTGTATGACAAGAACTTCAAATCTTTGAAAAAAGAAATGGATGATCTCAGAAGATGGAAAAATTTCCCATGCTCATGTATTGGCAAGATTAATATGGCAAAAATGAATGTACAATGCTTTGAAATTATTAGTGAATCGTATACACTATTTATTTAATATCGTATAAAAATGAATTATTGCTATCAGTAATTTTTAAAAGCTTGAGATTTTTATATATTGGTTTTGATGTTTCTACTTTTATAAGTACAAATATACTTACATATAAAACATAGGTGCAAATTCACTTCTTCTGGGCATTTTCTTTTTTTTTTTTTTT
>NC_034591.1:96459871-96489997 GCF_900095145.1 Mus pahari | reverse complement strand
TTTTTTTTTGAGACAGGGTTTCTCTGTGTAGCCCTGGCTATCTGGAACTCACTCTGTAGATCAGGCTGGCCTTGAACTCAGAAATCCACCTGCTTCTGCCTCCCAAGTGCTAGGATTAAAGTCATGTGCCACCACCGCCCGGCTGTACTTCACTTTTTCAAGTGTGTTTTTGTGAGTATATGTTTTGTGTTCTTGTATGGGTTTTTGCACGTGAGTGCAGGTGGAAAGCAAAAGCATTGGATGCCCTGGGGCTGGACTTACAGGCTGCTGTTTATCCCCATTTTAGGAGCTGGTCGTTGATGCCATGCATCTGCAAGAGCAGTTCAAGCCTTTGCTCACTGCACTATTACATCGGTGCTTCCTTCCACCTGTCTAAAACATTCTCAACAAAGTCCCAGTTGATTAAACTTATTAAGTTTCAAAATGTAGTGTTATTCAACTTTTTCTGGAATTTAGATTATTTTATTCAAAATTACTTTTAATTATCTGAGAAAATATTCCATCTGTTCTCTTGAATATATTAACTCTTGTGTTGTGAAGCAGCCAAGTGTATTACATACACTTTTATGTTATTACTGGATCTAGAATTGGCTCATTAATAAATTATGAATCTGCCATTGCTCTAACGATGTGTTCAAGTAATGTATATTGTAGGGCATTTCCTGGCAGCAGAGGTAGTTTATACTGGGTATTTGAGGTAATTATTTATAAACTTTGAAAGTGAGGTGAAGTATGGAATGTAAACACGATTTAATGGGTTTCTAAATGCGTGAAGGTGGATGCTCACTTATCTTCTTTTTTTTCTAATTTACAAAATCATGATTTCCTGAAGCTCACTCAGAGCTGGTGAAAACTTTTCTAGTAGCAATTGGAATAAATTGCCTTTATGGGCCTTATATCTTACTCTGATGATTAAAGCGTGCTAATTTCTGATGTTGTAGTTCAGAAAGTGATTTGGAATTGAGGGCATTAGTGAGAATAAATATGGCTTAGGCATTAAAACCAGGAAAACAGCACTGACCGTGAGTCTAGATAGCAATCAAGACATGTGCAATGTCAAAGGCAAATGTGTGTAGCTTGTACAATAAAAGCAATAACAACAACAACAACAAATTCAGCTTCAGGGCTTGTGTATTAGTGGGTGTTGATGAATTTGACTATTCATTTAAGAGTAGAAAATCCTTTTTTGCATTTAGCATTTATTTATTTATTGTTTTATGTCTATGTGCACATGTGTACAGTGGTCAGAGAAAAACATGTGTGATTCTTTTACCATGTGAGTCCCATGGTCTCAGGTAGTCAGTCTTGAAGGCAAGGGCCTTTACCAAGTGAGCATATCTTCCATCCAAGAAAACTGTTTGGATTGTGTAGATATCTACCTCTATAGAATCATGGCAGGATGACTCTAAGAGATGTGATATTGAGTTTAGAAATCATCCTAAAGCCTACACTCCAAATCTTATTGGAATGTCAATATATTGTAAGGAAGGGGATCATGGACAGCCTTCTTGTTATAATTTTCCCTATGCATTTTTCCTTCTTCCTATGGCAAAATACCTGACAAAAGCAACATAAGAAAGACAAGTGTGCTTTGTCTCACCTCATAGAGCAGTGGCCCTGACAGGTGTTACATGTGGTGTCTTCAGCTGTGAAACAGAAAGAAATTACCACTGGTGAGCCACTGCTTTTATCCATCCCCACTTGTGTTCAGTTTGGTTTCCCAGAGGATAACATGATGCCATTTACAATTGTCTGGAAATACAGTCCCAGACATTCCCAGGATATGCTCCTGGGAATTCTAAGCCTGGTCTAGTTCAAAATGAAGATTCAACCATTGCAGGTAGTGCCTCTAGTCTTATGTTTAAAAATATCTCTCTCTTCTTGTAAGACAGATTAAAGGAAACAAAAGCTACTATGACGCCATAGGCTAGCATTGTTGTTTTTTGTTATTATTATTATTATTATTATTATTATTAACTATATTAATATTAGTTTGACACTTATCATATTTGCTGTAAATAAATTAGTTACTCATACCATTTATTCACACATCTTTTCTTGATATGCTGACATCTATGCTCAATTTTCTTATTTTTCTTTGTTTTTATTGATATTGACTAAATCCAATACAAATAAAATTTGGGGAGGAGTAAAAAATTAGGTTGAAATGACATTCCATCATCAAAATTCTTGTGGTTATCAACAGAAATTTGTGGACTTTTTATAAGAATCTATTTTTATTTACAGTAAGAAATATGAGAATATATGAGTCTTTTGGGGTGCATGCTGTAATATCCACCTTATTTTAAATGTGTTTTTATTTTAATCAGTAAATCATTTGTTACTTTCTACTAAAACATTTGAGAAAATTATGTATTTTCAATCTACTTTACACCATCTCCCACACTCCCCTGCTACCATATGTCATCTCCCACTCATTCCTGACCTTTACTCTGGTTTGTTTCTTTAGTATACCTCCATTCTTTTTCCTCACCCAATATCACCCTGCCTTTGTTTCTTTTCTTGATTTTTAAACTCTACCTACACTTATACCTATTTACAAATATACATGCACATATACATTAAATGATAGCTTCCATATATGGTAAGTAACATTTTTATTACTTCTAAGTTTAGGTCAGATGATTTAATACTTAACTTTTGATTTCCATGTTAGGTTTCTATTTTAAACGCCCAAATGTAAAACACAGAAGCGATTAATACTATCTATTTATTCATTCATGAGAATGTGTTTACATTATGTTGTTGTAAAATTTAAATATTATTTAATTGATGTTTCTTAAATATTTTTAAATATATTTACTTATATTGACTCTTATTTTTAGAATATTTTCAGCACAATACTAGAAAACTTCACAATTTGACTTTGTTGTCTTCTTGTTTTCCTATGAAGGTAATGGGAAAGATATGGTTAAGAAGGAAAGCTAGTGTTTCTATAAAGTCTTTTATCAACTTAGGGAAAATATATTTTCCAGGTTTGAAACTACCATTTAATAAGCCAATTCTATATTCATACACAGAATTTTGTACATCCATTTCAGTATAGTATTCATGATCTTGGTCATATTACAGCTATATAATCATCTTTCCTCACTGTCCAAATCGAATATCCATCCTTATGCAAATCTTGTGAAATAGGTCACAACTGTAAAGGGCTATTTTTCTTTAGATTATGCAGTGCTTCTTTTGAATGCAAATAGAAGAGAAATTGATACACATATGGACTCATCATTACACAGTTTACTGTTGGCACATGCATATGTATTTTGCTTTTTACCAGAATTGAAGAAATATATCACAGCTTAACTAACAAAATTTTAGGCCATTTATTGATACACAGACTTACCAGCATTTCCCAACTTTTTCAAATGACTAATGCAGAACAGAGGAGAAAAAAGAAGTATATTTAAATAGATGTTTTTTTCCTCCTGTTTTTTTTCCCAACATAAGTCCTTTGATAATTTAGGGTAGCAACATATAAACATAGGTATATGTGATAAGGTCTTTTTTTTTCTTTTTCTTTTTTATTATTGGTTTTTTGAGACAGGGTTTCTTTGTGTAGCCCTGGCTGTACTGGAACTCACTCTGTAGACCAGGCTGGCCTCGAACTCAAAAATCTACCTACTTCTGCCTCCCAAGTGCTGGGATTAAAGGCGTGTGCCACCACTGCCTGGCTGTGATAACGACTTGATCATTCATATTCTGTAGAGGAATGCTGCTTCCTTTTTCAGTTAGAAACATGTTGAGGGTCAAATACAAAGCCTCAATGACCTTTGCTCTCATTGATCCTGCTTACTCATTTATAGATAGAATGGGCTAACCTTATTTCTGTTTCATGATTTCCTAAATCACTGCACAATCTTGGGACACTGAAGTTCTGTACACATGAGACATTATAAAATACTGTTTTGCAGTGAGGTCTGAAATAAGAAAGACCAGACTTCTGTATAGCATATGTATCTTCTCACTATCAGAATGGCTAAGATCAAAAACTCAGGTGACAGCAGATGCTGGCAAGGATGAGGGAAAATAGGAACACTCCTCCATTCCTGGTGGGATTGCAAGCTGGTACAACCACTCTGTAAGTCAGTCTGGTAGTTTCCAGAAAATTGAACATAGTAATACCTGAGGACCCAGCTATATCACTACTTAGCATATACACAAAAGACACTGCAACATATAACAAGGACACATGCCGCACTATGTTGATAACAGCCTTATTTATAATAGCCAGAAGCTGGAAAGAACCCAGATGTCCTTCAACAGAGGAATGAATACACAAAATGTCATACATTTACACAATGAAATACTACACAACTATTAAAAACAATGACTCCAGGCTGGTGAGATGGCTCAGTGGGTAAGAGCACCCGACTGTTCTTCCGAAGGTCCGAGTTCAAATCCCAGCAACCACATGGTGGCTCATAACCATCTGTAACAAGATCTGACACCCCCTTCTGGAGTGTCTGAAGACAGCTACAGTGTACTTACATATAATAAATAAATAAATAAATAAATAAATAAATAAATAAATAAATAAATAAATAAAACAATGACTCCATGAAACTTTTAGGCAAATCAATGGAACTAGAAAATATCATCCTGAGTGAGGTAATCAAATCACAAAAGAACACATGGTATCCACTCACTGGTAAGTGAATACTAGTCCCAAAGCTTGGAATACCCAAAATAAAATTCACAGACCACATGAAGCTCAACAAGAAGGAAGACCAAAGTGTGGATGCTTCAGTCTTTCTTAGAAGGGGGAACAAAATAGTCAAGGGAGGAAATATGGAGACAAAATGTAGAGCAGAGACTGAAGGAATGGCCATCCAGAGACTGCCCCACCTGGAAATCAATCCCATATACAGTTACGAAACCCAGAGACTATTGCAGATGCCAAGAAGTAACTTGCTGACAGAAGCCTGAAATAGCTGTCTCCTGAGAGGCTCTACCAGAGCCTGATAAATACAGAGGTGGATGCTCTCAGCTAACCATTTAACTGAGCACAGGGTTGCCAGTGGAAGAGTTAGAAGAGGACTGAAAGAACTGAAATGGTTTTCAATCCATAGGAGGTAACAACATCATCAACTAACCAGACACACCAGAGCTCCCAGGGACTAAATCACCAACCAAAGTGTACACATAGAGGGACCCATGGATCCAGCCACATATGTAGAAGAGGATGGCCTTGTTGGACATCAATGGGAGGAGAAGCCATTGGTGGTGGGAAACCTTGATGCCCCAGTGTAGGTGAAGGCCAGGGCAGGGAGGTGGGAGTGGGTGATTGGGTTGGGAAGCATCCCTCGTAGAAGAAAGGGAGGATGGGTTAAGGGGTTTCTGGAGGGGAAACTGTAAATGGGGATAAAATTTGATATGTAAATAAATAAACTATCCAAAAAAAAGAAAATTTGCCCAACCATTCTACCAGACTTTATTTAAAAATTCTAAGTTCAGAATAAAACTGTAAAGAATCACGGTCAGGCTAGACAGATGTCACAGTGGTTAGGAGTAGACACTGCTCTTCCAGAAAATGAAGTTTGATTTCTGACGTGGAGGTACTCACGGTCACTCTAACTGCAGGTCCTGAGACTGATGGCCTCTTCTGGCCACTGTGAGCAGCCACATACTTGTGGGCAGGTAACGGAGATATCAACATATACACACAAAAATAAATCTTTAAGAATATATTTCTACAATCATACCTTGCCAGTTTTTTTCTTTAAAACTCTGAAATTTCTCTCCCCAAACATTCAGGATATGCTCTTACTTGTTTGCTCGGCTTTCAAATGTATTCTACTTTCATGGAAACTTTTCTAAAGGAATATTTACTTAATATTTCTTATTATCCATACTAATTTATGGTCCCAGAAAGTTCTCCATCACCTCCTTCCTTTAATCTCATTCTCCAAGTATACATAAAATATTAGATAATTTTTGCTCTGTTTTACTACTTCACTACTGACACCTCTCTCTTTTTTTTAATCAGATATTTTCTTTATTTACATTTCAAATGTTATCCCCTTTCCTATCTTCTCCTCTGAAAATCCCCTATCCACTCCCCTTCCCCTTGCTCCCCAACCCACCCACTCCCATTCCTGGTCCTGGCATTCCCCTATACTGGGGCATAGAACCTTCACAGAACCTAGGGCCTTTCCTCCTATTGATGACTTACTAGGGCTTCCTCTGCTACATATATAGCCAGAGCCACAAGTTCCACCACATATTTTCTTTGATTGGTGGTTTAGTTCCAGGGAGCTCTGGTGGTACTGGTTAGTTCATATTGATGTTCCTCATATGGGACTTCAGACCCCTTCAGCTCCTTGGGTACTTTCTCTAGCTCCTTCATTGGGGACCTTGTGATCCATCCAATGGATGATTGTGAGCATTCACTTCTGTATTTGCCAGGCACTGGCAGAGGCCCTCAGGAGACAGCTATATCAGGCTCCTGTAGCAGGCTCTTGTTGGCATCTGCCATAGTGTCTGGGTTTGGTGGTTGTTTATGGGATGGATCCCCAAGTGGGGCAGTATCTGGATGGTCGTTCCTTCAGTCTCTGCTCCAAATTTTGTCTCTGTAACTCCTTCATGGATATTTTGTTCCCCCTTCTAAGAAATATTCTGAGCTTCTAGGCTAATATCCACTTATCAGTGAGTGCATATCATCAGTCTTCTTTTGAGACTGGGTTACCTCATTTAGGATTATATTTTCCAGATCCATCCATTTGTCTAAAAATTTCATAAATTCATTGTTTTTAATAGCTGAGTAGTTCTCCATTGTGTAAACATACCACATTTTCTGTATCTATTCCTCTGTTGAGGGACATCTGGGTTCTTTCCAGCTTCTGGCAATTATAAATAAGGCAGCTATGAACACAGTGGAGCATATGTCCTTATTACCTGTTGGAGCATCTTCTGGGTATATGATCCAGGAGTGAATCTTCTGGTAGAACTATGTCTAATTCTCTGAGGAATCACCAAGCTGATTTCCAGAGTGGTTGTACCAGCTTGCAGTCTCACTTGCAATGGAGACACTTCTTCTTCTTCTTCTTCTTCTTCTTCTTCTTCTTCTTCTTCTTCTTCTTCTTCTTCTTCTTCTTCTTCTTCTTCTTCTTCTTCTTCTTCTTCNCTTCTTCTTCTTCTTCTTCTTCTTCTTCTTCTTCTTCTTCTTCTTCTTCTTCTTCTTCTTCTTCTTCTTCTTCTTCTTCTTTTTTTGATCTTTGAATGCTATAATGATGTCAATATCAAATTCTCTATTTCTGTGATAGACAGAGACTCACTATGTAATGTAGGCATGCCTTGAAACTCCTATTTACCACAAACTAGCCTTGAATTCATGGTCTCCCTTCCTTGGTCTTTTTGTGCAAGGACCACAGACCATAGAGTATTTAAATACTCACTTCATTCAATGCTTGGCTGCAGTTCTTTGTCATGAGAGACCCCATCTTTAGTCTCTATACATACAAAAATCTCTTGAGGACTAAGTAAGTTTGGCTTACTTGTGAGCTATTAATTTTTAATCACCAAACAAAGTGTCTGATACATTAAAATTATTCTCTAATTTATTGTGAGTTACATTTTTATAATATGCCAATCTTAGCCTCAAATTCAACGTCATCTTGCCACATCCTTCAACAGTTAATCCTAAAGGAACACACCACTGCTCACAGTCCAATAGAAATTTATTAGCAAATAACTGAAACATTTAAATTTTAAATAAATACCCAAAGGGACTATTTGAGATATAATTGCAAAGATAAATTCAAAAAGTGCAATTTTATTCCTGAATGTAGTAGCCTGTAACTTATCTGTGATCATATAGACATATATTATTACAAATATAGTGATAAGCCATCTTTAGAAACACATTATTCTTATAATTTTTATTGCTTACAAGGGGGCTTGGTATTTTATCTTATAAACAGAGTTACCAAGTGTGTGGGCTGGACACCAAATTCTGGTCCCCACAAGAGCAGCAAGTACACAGAACCACTGAACCACCTTTCCAGCTCCCATTTCACTTGATCCTTGAAACAAGACACAGGTTGGCAGGTTATCTAGGTTCAACTAGTGCCCAGCAAAGTTTATCCTTCTGGGAGTTTGAAATTCGCAATGTATTTTTGTTTTATTAAATAAATACCTTTCTCTTTTGTTTGTTTTTTTAAAAGTTTATATTATATTTTTTATTTACATTTCAAATGTTATCCCTTTTCCTGGTTTCCCCTCTGGAAATCCCCTATCCTATTTCCTTCCCACTGCTGCTATGAGAGTGTTCCCCCACCTACCCACTCCCACTTTCCTGTCCTGGCATTCCCATACACTGGGGTATTGAGCCTTCACAGGACCAAGAACCTCTCCTTCCATTGATGACCAACAAGGCCATCATCTGCTAGGTATGTGGCTGGATCCATAGGTCCCACCATGTGTACTCTTTGTTTGGTGGTTTAGTCCCTGGGAACTCTATAGGGCCTGGTTGGTTGATACTGTTGTTCCTTCCATGGGGTTGCAAACCCCTTCAGTTCTTTCAGTCCTTTCTCTAATTCCTCCATTTGGGACCTCATCCTCAGTGGTTTGCTGTGAACATCCACCTCTGTATTTGTCAGACTCTAGCAGAGATTCTCAGGAGACAGCTAGACCAGGCTCTTGTCAGCAAGCACTTCTTGGCATCCACAATACTTTCTGGGTTTGGAAACAGTGTATGGGATGGATCCCTCTCTGGAAATCAGTCTGGCAGTTCCTCAGAAAATTGCACATTGTAATACCTGAAGACCCAGCTATACCACTCCTGGGCATATACCTAAATGATTCTCCAACATATAACAAGGACACACGCCCCACTATGATCATAGCAGCCTTATTAAAAATATCCAGAAGCTAGAAAGAACCCAGATGTCCTTCAACAGAGGAATGGATACAGAAATTGTTGTTACACAATGAACTACTACACAGCTATTAAAATCAATGACTTCAGGACAATCTTAGGCAAATTGTTGGAACCAGAAAATATCATACTGAGTGAGGTAATCCAATCACAAAATAACACACATGGTATGCACTCACTGAGAAGTGGATATTAGCCCCAAAGCTTGGAATAGACAAGATAAAATTTACAGACCACATGAAGCTCAAGAAGAAGGAAGACCAAAGTGTGAGTGCTTCTATCCTTTGAAGGGGGAACAAAATACCCACTGGACAAAATACAAGACAAAGTGTGGAGCAGTGACTGAAGCAAAGGCCATCCAGAGTAAATATCTTTCTGATAGATACCCCAGGAAATCTCAGATACCAGGGATTCAATAGGCTTCCAAGATAAAACCTGTACAGATCATCATCAGTAGATAGGCCCCACTCCCATTTGAATGGGGCCACTCACACATCTCACACATCTCAGATATTTTAACCCAAAATTGTTCTTGTCTAAAGGAAAGGCACAAACAGCAAATGGAAGGGAAATTCCAGAGACTGCCCACCTAGGGATCAATCTCATCTGCAGACACTGTTGTTGATGCCAAGAAGCATTTGCCTAGGCTGTCTTCTGAGAGGTTCTTCTAGCACCTGACTAATACAGATGCAGGTAACTGGGGACCACAATGAAAGAGCTGGGGAAAGGACTGAAGGAGTTGAACGGGATTCAAATCCCATATGAAGAACAATAATAACTAACCAGACCACCCACAGCTCCCAAGGACTAAACCATCAACCAAAGAATATTCACGGAGGGATCCATGGCTGCAGCTACATAAGTAGCAGAGGATTGCATTATCTGGCATCAATGGGATGGGAGCCCCTTAGTCCTATGTAGGGTTGATGCCCCAGCATAGGGGGATGCTAGAGCAGTGAGGCTAGAGTGGATGGGTGGGTGGAAGAGCATCCTCATAGAGGCAAAGGGGAGGGAGGATAGGATAGGGATTTTTGTAGGGGAACCAGGAAAGGGGATATTATTTGAAATATAAACAAATAAAATATTAAAAAAAAAGAAAGAAAGGGGAAAAAAGAAATAACTTGATGTGTGGTACTGCCATTATTTAATCAGCTTAAAGGAGTTTTAATGTGTCTCCATATGAAATATTATCTAAAATCTACATGATTTCCAAAATGCATTTTACTTAATGCTGCTTAATTTTCATTTGTGCATTTACTTCAAGAAGCAGAATATTTACTCTGTTTGATTTTACTAAGACAAATTGTTGCTAAATGACCTTTCAGCATGTGATTATTTTTTGTCAATTATTAAGAAGACTACCCTAATCATAAAGGAGGAATATGCCTAAGTAAAATCTCCATCAAAAACTGATATGCTATGCTGTGGTCTGGGTCCACTTTTTCTTCTTTCTATCATCCTATGCCTGTCTTTATTCATATACTCATTCCAAGAAAGATGGGTTTTCTCATGCTGACTTGTTTGTGTGTGTGTGTGTGTGTGTGTGTGTGTGTGTGTGTGTGTGTAGACAGGCAATTGCATTCTATAGCATTCCTGTGGAGAGCAGAGGATACTTGTAGAAGTTGGGTCTCTCCTTCTATCCTGATGGGTCCAGTGATTTAACTCAGGCCGTAGTGGTCTTTACCCCTGAGCCATATCATTGGATCTAAGGTACTAATTTTACAGCTCAATTTTATAAGTTTTATGTTACTAACATGAACTTATAAATTTTATTTGTTTAGCCTAAAAGGAAAAATTCTAAAGCTACATATTTTTCTCTAGCACTTTTCCCAGCTAAATATATTTGTACAAATAATGCGATATATGTGCACACACACATACATCTGTATCTATAGCTATATTTATATTACATTATTTATATAACACATTATTTGTATAATTCATAACAAAGAGGGTTGTCTTTCATCTGCTCAACAAGTAGAAAAAATTCATCCTTAATTGATCTGTCCACCTTGCACAATCCACACAATTATCTTATTAGTACTAAAATTATGGTTGTAAGATTCATATATTGCAGAATGTGAAACTTAGACAAGATTATCGTCAGAGTCACTGAAATGCCCTGCTGTTCCAGCTCCCTGCCTCCTGAAGCTGTTTCCAGAGACTTGATCCCAGAATATCTTCAGGAATGGTGATTCCAGATGACCTCCGTTCATCTAGTTTTCCAGACAATCCAATCAGAACTTCAGTCAAACCCTGAACCTTCTAAGCATACAGAGACTGGATAACAGATGCAAACTGTCTTAATTCTAAGTGATTTTTCCAATTTTTCTACCCCTCCTCAACCCTTAAAATGTATACGTATAGATATAGGTATCTGTATAGGTAAAGGTACAGGTACAGGTACAGGTACAGGTACAGGTACAGGTACAGGTACAGGTACAGGTACAGGTACAGGTACAGGTATAGGTATGTACTCATTACCCCTTTCAGCAGGAAGAAATCATGGGTAATTGTCCCCCTATTCCTTTGGTTTGAGTATCTGGTTATGGTTATTTTATAAATTATAGATAGGTTGTCATTTTAAGGGATACTTTGGAAATGGTCATAATTTTGAACAGGGAAGAAACTAGATTGAAACTTTTGACTTCAGGATTACTGTCTTTCCTTTATTCTTCTCTATCCTTTCTTTTTTAGATAAAGAAAGGAGATTGAAAAGAAAAGGGGGTATGGAGTAATATATAATATATATATATATATGGAATGAATTACTAAATTTATTCTCAAAGTATTGTATAGCCATAATCTTTTATTGGTAGAAATCTTTATAATTGGAGCAAAAATGAAGCTATAATTTCTTACCCTGGTACAAAATTTATATATTGATACAGATTAAAGTTTTCATTGGTATCATTTTTTATAATGAGAGAAAATTTGAAATTAACATTATTGCTCTTAGATAAGCATTGTGCCTATACAACTCATTTAGGAATACATGGCTTAGACCCAGTCTTCTAATAGATATTATTCCAAACTGTTTAGGATGATTAAATAATGCAAGTTGAGTGACAGGTAGTAAAGTTATGGTTGCATTAGATTCTAATTTAATTATAATATTGCATTTTCAATATTATTTAAATAGACATAGCTAAGAATAGTTAAGGTTTCACACTTCAGATATATTATATATTGATAGATGGTCTTCAAAAGCATCAGAAATTCACAGAATATGGCATTTAAAATCATTTCATTATTAACAGATTTTTTTTTCTGACTAGGAGACATGTTTGTGCCTGACAGTACCCACTTCATAGTTTAAAGAAGATATTGGGCATCATAACTATCATATAGATTTGTTCCAGTTGTGGCAAGGTAGTTACTGGGTAAGAGTGCCCTAATTCACCTGCAGATAAAAACAAATATATTGTTCAGGAAAGGACACAAGATGTGAGAAAGTTGACAGTTTAGCTCTGCCAATACAGGGTAAGTTATTTCTTCAGAATTTCTGCTTCATTTAAGGTCTGTCATATGGTTCTACGCCAGAAACCTGGAGAGAGATGCTCTAACGTTTTGAGGAATAGGGACTGTCCAGACAGTCAGCTGTCTCCCCAAATTGTTTACATTTTGGCAGCAATATTTTTGTACTTCTTAAATATTCAGGTAATATTTAATTCATTCTCAGATCTCTGTTGGGGTTAAAGACTAGTTATAATCTCATAATCAAACTTAAGTTGTTTAGCATTAAGGAAAATGATCTAGATTTGGTTTTCAGTTGGTAATGTAAGTTAAAAATCAAAACATAATCCAGGTATAGAATTGTAAACTCTTTAAGGTAGGATAGATGTTAGAGTAATGTACCTAAATTGACAAACTTGATAGACTGGATGTTATTAGTCCTCATACCTTATAGCTTACAGAACAGTTATACCTATGTTCAATGTATATCTGATAGAAAAGGCCTTTTGATTGGACTAAAAAGGGAAAATGTAGATTTGGTCTAATGCTACTTATGTTAATTTGGTCACCAAAATCACATAAGATACTGAGGGACCCTGCCTCTTGTTGGTTTTGATTGGTAAATAAAGCAGCCAGTAGTCAATGGCTGGAAAGAGAGAGAGAGGCAGGATTTTAGGATTCCTGAGCAAGCGACCGAGGGAGGAAAAAGGGAGAGAAGCCATGTTGGGAAAGGAGTAAAGAGCAGGCCTGAGAGGTACAGAAGAGAGAAAGAAACTAACAGTCATCTGAGAGTCAGGGGATCATGGCCCAGGAGCGCGGCAGGTCTGGGTCCAGGACAGAAAAAATGAAGTATGGTGTTAGTAAGTGATGAATTGGATGAACTGGGATTATCAGAAAGGATATCAACCACATGGAGGTTTGGAAGTGGACCAGCTATTCAGCTATTGAGCTGTTTAAGGCAATCATGTGCATATGATTTTATGTAATATGTGCCAGTTCTGGAACAATTTTTTTAAAGCAAAATATTTTTGAATTAAAGGATGATTTAAATATATTGTCCAGTAGTCACCAGTCTATGTTTATAAAGTTAATTTTATAAAGAATTTTTTATTGGAGCATAGAAGTACTCTTTTGCTTATGGTCTACATCTGCATTCTCTGCTCACAATCAGCAATGAAGAGTCCAGACAAAGCCCTCATAGCTTATGACTCCCAGTGATTTCCTTCAAGCCCTTTATATAGGATGGTTGATGTTCCTCATTCGACTCTCTGTGTTGTATTATTTTGAAGGTAGCTATCACTCTTAGAAAATTGAGTTTCAAATTACAGTGTCTTTGAACACAGAATGCAGTATAAGGCACTTATATGTACATTTTTATGCATAACCTCTGAAGGTAACTGAATTTACATGAAAAGTAGACAACTAGGCCTTGAATTATAGGAGTAGTGGGAGGCCTTACTGACAAGGCTGTGGCCATTTCTACATAAACATCAGTAAACAGTGAGTGAGGCAGAGCTAACACAGAGGCAAATTCTGCTTGAGGGACTCACTGAAGCCTGCCTGAGAGCCTAGAGGTTGTTGATGCAGACAATGACAGCCAATTGGGAACTGCCACTTGGAGGACACACTTGCTTGAGACAAGTGGGATGTGGGTGGAAGATATCAAGGGCACTTCCCAAGAGTTAATAAATGAGCTTGCTTGTGCATTGTCACCTGCTCCCTGAGTTTCACCCACTTTCCCCAAGTGGAATACCTGGTGGGATGGAGGTCTCAGGAAACATCAAATCACAGTAGATATTCCATTCATTCACAAATTTTGGTAAAGAAAAATGTATTTCACCACTTCTGGACGCATCTTCAGCATAGGACTTGCATTCATCATACTTGGGAGCCTAACTGAAGAGAGTGGTCATGGATAAGATGACAGTTTCTCAAGATCCCAGCATCAGTGAAGAAGGAGATAATCTGGGACCCACTCCCAGTAGGAACTCCTTCTGGGGAGCTTGCCATGGACCTTTGGCAGAGAGGCTTCCTTCATAGCTCAAGACTTTAAGGTCTTCCTTCTTTCTTCACTCCTTATTAAGGTTTTCATCCCAGGAACACTTCCCAATGAGCCTCCTGGTGGCCCATTGTGCATGAGTTGCCTTAAGAAAATAATGGTTAAGAACATTTCTAAACCTATGTCTAAACATCAGCCCTCAGATCATTAATTTCTACAGTATTTAGAAAGAAGAAACAGCACAAGAATTTACAAATGGAGGCTTTGTCTGCATCAGCACTGCTTGGCTCAGTTGAGTGGATTGTGTACCCTTTCTGATGTGAGCTAATGGTGTAATTATTAGAGCTATTCTTTTGAAAGGTGAATTCTAGGATGGTGCACATGGATGACAATCTCATGGTAAACAAGGACATCTTGGATCCCCTTTACCCAGCATGCTGCTGACAACACTGATTAATCGAAACTGAGAACAGATCACTATAATGATGGGGGAAAGAGCACAGAGCATCCCACTGCCCATCAGCATGCAGTTTCCCCTTTGTGCCTTCTTTGTCTTTTCTATTTTAAACTTCAACCATATGGAAAAAAGAAATAGATGATTAGTTTAAATTTGGTTTAAATTATGGTTTTGCAAACATATTGATGACTACTGCATTCAACTTAACTGGGAATTAAAGGGCTTGAACTACAGGAGTGTGTGATAAAAATAGGAAGGCTGTTTTGGAAAGAGAGAAGGTTATAATTTTTATTTCTGCTACCTTCTGACATTATTACTGGCTTATGCCAACTGAATAGCTTTGCAGAGTAAAATAAAACAAATAAAAGCAAATGGGGATAACAAGCAAACAGCTTAAGTAGACCTGTCAGAGATAGAATGACAAAGTATTATAAATATTTGACATGTTCTATAAATATTAGGCAGTCATTCAAAAGCCATTTAAATGTTGCAAGGACCAAGAGCATGATAAAGTTGATCTGGAAACTTTCAGTGCTACTTGTTTATCTTAGCAAATTTTATTGTGGGTAGTTTTTAATCAGATGTGGATTTGTAACTTACAGTTTTATAACTAAGTATTAGGTTTTAAGAATAACATCAAAATGCATACAGCCAATGTAACCAGTAAAGTCTTTAATAGGTAATATTTAGATTTCAGCCTTGGCTGGTACACTCTATACTGGGAACATTCTGATAAGTTACTGTCTGTTCCTGCACACTGTCACAAGTGAACATTCAACAAAATTGCATAAGAAATGATTGCAGACAGCTAACAGCACTATGCAAAGCACAAATAAAGAGTTGGATGTATGCAATTGCATTTATTAAAATATTAAAGAAGTTTTACAAAAACATATCCTCTCAAAAATCGAACAGCAAACTGAGAAGGAAACAGTTGAGAAAAAACATGATACTGCTAGAAGATTGTATTACTAGTTTCATTGCTTTGTGAACATGTGTGTTCAAGTATATGAAATTGTATTTGAGTGTATGCATGTATATGTCTGTGTGGATGTGCACATGAGTATATATTTATGTTTGTATGAACATGTATGTACAACAGTGCACATATATGTGTTTCATAGTGGGTATATGTATGTGGTATGGGTACAGATATAAGGATGCCACAGAGTCAGGTTAGGATGTACAGGTCAGAAGATACTCTCCTGTTTCTGCTGCTTCTATGTATATTCCACCTTAGATATCCTGTAAGTTTTCTGGACAATTCTCTTGTCTCTGCTTTATTTTTTACAGTAAGATCTCTGCTCAGGCATATTCTTTCTACTATATTGACTTTTTCTTGGGATCCAGGAATCTCAATTCAGTATTCCAGGTTTGAGGAGGAAGCAGCTTTGTACATCGTTTCTCCCAGCTTTTTAGTCTTTCCTGTTGCTTAAAACCAAGACCTGTGTAGGTCAGGCTGCCATCAATTTAGCTCCAAATGACCTTAAGCATTGATCTTCCTGGCCTTTCCTTTCTTGATGATGGAAATACAAGTGTATGCCAATATGTCAAGTTTTTAGATGGTGCTAAGAATCAAACAGAAGTTTTCATGCGTGCCAAACAAACAATCCATTAGTTCATTTGATATTCTTGTTTATTTACTTGAGTGTCTATGATAGTGAACACAGTATAATTAAACCATGATTATTAATACAATGAAGCCACAAACAATGGATAGAATGATTTGGGCATTAGTGATTTACAAAAGGATGTATAACCTATGAAGTATACTCATGTATTTTATGAAAAACATAAATTTATTTATTTGTTGTCTCAGTCTCAATTTATACTATGGTAGACAATTTATTACCAATTGCATCTCTTTAGCTTCTTCTAAGCAGAATATCAGGGTAGGAAATGCCTTAATAACATACTCAGTTTCAAATGACTTGAGAATCCATGTAGTGTGAAAATAGGCACGATTTAATCATTTTCCAAGCCAGGAAATTAAGTTACAGATGTAATTGTTTCACTTAGCAGATCAACCTGTACTTCAGAAACAGCTAACTTAATACATTAGAAAGTACCTTGGTGACCTTGACATTCACTGTCTTAGTACTCCTAACATACATTGAGGAATATTTGTATGTATCTCAAAGTATTAACAAAAATGATAATAAATTTAGTTGTCGTTCCAATTGTCCCATGGACAAAGATGTCTTCCTACTACTTTTTTAAAAATTCTGATTGGTGAAGTAAATCACCTAACAGACAAAACTTGGAGTGTGTCTTTGAAGGAATTTCCAGCTTATGCTAGTGCTAGTTGAGGAGAGAAGACACTTCTGAATATGGGCAGCACTGTTCTACTGGTTAATGTCCTAGGTTGCACCCCGACTCCTCCCTCTCTGCTTCCTGGCTGCAGGTGAAATGGATGGAGCTGCCTCAAACTCCATCCATGGTGACTTCTTTGCCAGAAATAATGTGAGCCAAAATAAGCCTTCCTTTCTTAAATTATTACATGGATAAGAGAGAAAAGAGGGTGAAGGGTGGTGAGTCCCAGCAAAGAGTTAGCAATCCAGGACCACATGGCTAAACTTGACACCACCCATAGGAGAATGTGCTCTCCCACTGCAATTATTAGTCAAGTCAATAGCCCCACCCATAGCATAATCAACCCTCCCACTGAAATCATTAGTCAAGGGAATAGTCAACACTTCAGATTGTGTAGAACTGTATGGCTCTAAAACATCCCAAAAGAGCACTAAATTGTCTTATCTTATTTAAATAGTGTTTTCACATCAGGTAAAATGCAGCCAAATACTCAATCCATATCTACCTTAGCCATATGGGCCTGAGTTGTATAAGAAAGAAAGGTGAGTATGTTATAGGGAGCAATCCAGTAAGCAGAATTTCTCCATGCTTCTACACATGGCGTCTCCATCAAATCCTGCCTCCAGATTATTACTTTGCATTTCTGCCTTGATTTTCTCAGTGATAGACTGCTACATGTCAGTGCAAGTTAAATACATATTTTGTTCATGGGCAAATCTGATGGAGGCAATTCATCATTTGAAGTTCCCTTTCCTAAATGGGTCTAGTTATTTTCTGTCAAATTAATGATAACTAATCAGTACTGATATTCAGACTTCAGATAAGATGGAAGTCTCAGCTGCATTTGGATGTCTACTTGGAGAGTTTGACCTTAAGCAGAAGATATAATGATTAGTACTCAAATTTTTGACCAATAGAGGCTGACAAATACTTAGAGGATATTGTTTGGACACTTTGGTTTGTATCAAGTTTCTAGGAGCATTTGAGAAAAATAGGTGGAGCTTTTGTAAGAAGCATAAATGTGATAAGCATTATATGTATTTGAACAATTCCTGAAATATAAATAATATCCAAACTTACTGATTTTATTGAAGACAAAATAAAAAGAGAAAAGTCACTCAATAAAGGGACAATTTCAATTGTTTCCTAAGCCAATTATCAAAATATATTTAACAAAATATAAACTTTTATGATATTATTTCAGCAAGAAAAACTGCTTTATATGGTACCAGCTTCACTAAAGAGATCTTAGTTCTTTTCAAAGGATTTGCAGTCATTATAAAGGATATTTACAAGCCTTTTGCTATTTTATAGATTTATTGTTTATGTCATTTTGAGGGTAAAAAAATGTAAGTGATGTGTGTGTTATGTTTATGATTTTATATGGAATAGGAACTATCAGTATGTCTATTTTCATAGTTAAATATTAAAGACTACCGAAAATCGAAGAGTAATAAAATAAATGGAGGTTGTGCTTGAAAAATGTTGAACTAAGCACAGTATAGACATGTGTGGTTAAAACATATCCCAGAGCACTAACTTGTCTTACATCAATTAAATAGCACATTCCCTTGAGGAAAAAGGCAGATAGTCAATCAACAGCATGACTTCCACCAAATTATTTAATTTCTTATTAAGATAATCTTTTTATTAAAATGTCAAAGACATGAAAATTATAAAAAAAATTGTAATATCTTCATTTAAACATAATGAAAACTAGCATCTACAGGAGAGAGAATTTTTATGCCATAATATTTTAGAAAGTGTTAAGGGATTGTAGTGATGAGATGAGGTTTTGAGGAGAAGCAAGTCACAATTATTGGCATAATTGACATGATGCTTGATTTATTTGATTATCACTGATTGAAAAAATAAATATTATGGAATCATGTAAATAGGATTTTTAAAATATCCATATGATTAGACAGCCTAGAATGTTCATGCCTCTAGGACCAGACAAGACAGGCTAAATCTCATTAATTAAGTGACTTTTTGAAATAAAGCACAAATACAAAAGTGTTTGTGGGTATTCTTCACATTTGATTTGAAACAGTTTTCTAAGCAAAAACCTCTTCTCTACAACATCGAGAGCAATATTGCCTGTTGCAAGAATAAGACTATATACTGAGTCATGAATAATTACAACTTACAGAAACATAATCATCCTACAATAGTAAAGTTTCTGCCTAAAACTACCAACCCAAGCAATAAGTTAAACATTAGCAAAGACAACTCTTTGACGATGATAACAAATGTACTTTTGTAATCTACTAAAGAGATATAAATGATCGATTATGTCTAATTTTAAGATTGCTTTAATATGTCCAAATTGTAAGTACCCAACAACAGTGATTTACCAATTCCACAATTTTAAAGAAAAACTGAGGGTACTTACCAACAGCAGTTATCACACATGGTTAATAGGCATGCCTTCTAAAATAATGTCAAAACTGCAGAGAGAAAAAGGCTTGTCCTTACTAACATGTGTTGGAGATTGGTTATAATATTTTGATTCCCTTAGGAATCTGCATGTCCAAATTACTTGTCCACCATTGGCTTTTGACTGATCAATAAAAATGCCAGAAGAATATAGGGACCCATTAGGGGAAGGAGTGAAGGCGCTGAAGGGGCCTTATCTGGCATCAATGGGAGAGGAGCCTCTTGGTCCTGTGAAGGCTTGATGTCCCAATGTAGAGGAATGCTAGGGTGGTGAAAAAGGAGTGGGTAGATGGGTTGTGGAGGGTCCTCATAGAAGTGTGGTAAGGGAAGATGGGAGAGGGGGTTTGCAGAGGGGAAATCTGGAAAGGGTATAATATTTGAAATATAAATAAATTAAATATCCAATTAAAAAACCTGAAAAGAATGCCAGCAGACAATGGTTGGGCAAGGGAGGTGGGTTAGAGTTTCACGGCCTAGGATGCAGTGAGGAGAAGACTGAGAATTGCTAGGATGTGGGGGGATACAGAAGAGAAGAGCTGCAGGAGAACAAAGGCACCATGTAAGAATGTACCCCACATACCCAGTTGGGCCTCAGATAGCATGGGAAGGTTTAGCAGTGCCCAGCCTTTGAGGTAGCCAAGCATTATAAAAATAAGCTAGCCTGTGTGTCTCTTTCATTCATGGATCCAAAGATAACTCCTGGACAGGTCAACAATGTCGGGTCTGCCAGAAGCCAAAGTGGTGTAGCTAAAGCTCACTGCTACAATGTTGTGACTCTTTTAACATGGCATGTGAATGGATAGGATCATATACATGTAATGTATGTGAAGATTTCACAGCTCCTGAGAAATGATTGAGTTCCTCAAAGGCTAAGCACACTTATATACAATGATGAAATCTTTAAAAACAGTTAATAAACTCTTGGTATGTGTGGGTTTTTTTTTTGGTCTGTGACAACTTCCAAAACTTCTTATACAATAGCTGGAGAAAATCCCCTGGGGTTAAAAAAACTGACTATTCCTCTATAAGTTCCTGGTTTGATTCCTACCCCCTTAATGGCAGCCCACAACTATCAGTACCTTTGGTTCCAGAGAAGTCAATACCCTCTTCTGATCTCTCAGGCAATTTTATTCATGTGGTGTACAGATGCACATGCAGGTACACATTGAGGAGGTATTTTTCTCAGGTTTCTGAGGAGTCAATGTACAGTCTTCTGGCCAATTAGGGTATTGTATGCATATGGTGGTGTACAGATACACATTGAAGAAGTGTTATCAATCTGCAGAAAGCCTACAGTTCCTTGTACATCATGACTTGCTGTAACTTTAAGACAAGATGCAAGTGCCCATTTCAAGATTTGAGTAGTGTCTACTCAGAGTATCATTGTCATAAATTGCCCAGAGTTAGACATTGTTAATTCATCTCAGCATCCACAAGACAAGGAGCTAAGAACACCAACTCCATGTAGTATTCAGCAATGTCATCTCTGCTGTATAAAAGTCAAAAATTTGTAAGAGAAGCTGTATGTATCAATTCTCTCTCTCTCTCTCTCTCTCTCTCTCTCTCTCTCTCTCTCTCTCTCTCTCTTCTTTGAGTGCATATGTATAGTAGTATAAGTGTATTGATGTTTCTTTATATGTCTTTCTTCACACATATACACATATTCACGTGTGTACATATGCACATGTGTACATGTGTGTATGTGGAGGCTAGGGGTCACCGTCAAATGCATTCTATAGGTATTTGTCTTTTTTTTTTTTTTTTTAGATAGAATACTTCACATAATATTTGCCTGGATTAGATGATCTCTGGAAGGAACTCCTGTCACCACCTCCCCTTCCTTCTTTAGGTTAGAATTACAGATATGGACAACCATGCTCATATGAGTGTGCTAGAGACTTGAATAGAGATCACTTGCACAGCAGACAAGGTATTGATTGAGACGTGCCTCAGTAATGCAAATGTGTCTCCATTAGGAAACATTAGGATGTCTGTAAGACCCATCCTGTCTCATATCTCTTAGAACATGGAGGTGTAGACTGACTTCTGACATGCAGATATTGCTACTCTCTACCCCAGAGAATAGGGTAGTCACTTTTGTTTTGATGCAGCCTGAAAGGGAATCAATACCCATGAATCTCTCTATCAAAAATTACCAATAGCCAGTTCCTACTACTTCTGCTTTCATGTATCTATCGTCTTGACATCCTCTGAAGCTTCATTTAGCTGTATCTGTCCATAGAGTCTTTCCCAGCTATGTCTGACTGTACATTTCCCAGTGGTGTCTTACTCTTTGCATATTCCAAGCTATATTTGACCTTGCATACTTTCCCAGCTGTGTGCAATCCTGTACCCATTTCCAGCTTTGTCTGATCCTGCATACTTCCTTGTACATAATCTAAAATCTCTCATCCCCTCTCACAGTTTATGGAACAAAAAGACTGTGACAATCCCGATGACTTTTGCTCAGGGCACTTTCTCTCTCCTACCAGTAATATTCTCTATCTGTGTCAGCCAGGACTACCTTGTTTTGTGATAAAGGTCAGAATAATGGATTTCTGAAAGTACCTTTTCTCTGGACTGCTCTGTACTAAAGAGGTCATGAAAGTCAGCTTGAAGACTTGGGGCTGATCAATGGTTCTTTGCTTCCAGAAAATCTGTGAGAACTGCAGAATCTATAGATTTTCTGAGAAGATTAAATGTTATAAAGTGAGCCAAGGCCTCCATGCTGTGCTCACTGCCAGATGATCATTCACTTTGTGGGGCTGTAGGATCCCCGTGGTAATTCCTCCAGCATCAGGGGAGAGATTCCCACTCATTTCTTAAACATCAGTTTCTCTGTGCAAAGAATGCTTTTGAGTGTTAAACCAGCTAGAGGATTCCTCTGAAAAGTCTGCTTCAATCTTCCTGTCAAATCATCTTTTTGTCTCCTCTGCCTAATTCTTTTAGGATCCATTTGCTTACCCCTTTGCATCTTCTACATTCCTGCCTCTGCACTTTCTGTCAACAGTGCACCCATCCCAATGTCTATCCTCTTTGCAATCACCCTACCCATGCAAACATTTTAATAAGTTAAACCCCCTTGCCTACTTTGGAATGATTTCTATGTTTTTTACGAATGATAGCATTTCCCCTAATAAAAACATTTGGTTTGTAATGTCCTCTTGTATTTGTAATTGGACTTTTAAGTTCAAATAATTTTCTTTTTTCATAAAATATCCCACAAGTTCTCAAACTATTTTTCTTTTGGTTTCTGTTTACTGTACTACACTGGATCTGAAGGATGTGTGTTTGTGTGTGTGTGTGTGTGTGTGTGTTAGTTCTCTCTCCATGTGTATGTGTGATGCTTCCTCGTTTCAAATTAATTTTTAATATGATAAGAAAAGAGAGAAGGGAATCCTTTGTGTGTTGGAGTTCATGGCTTCAATCTCCTCATAATAAGGAGTGCTGGCTATCAACTTTGGAACTGCTTTTTGAGGTGTCAGTTGATTGCCAATAAGTCATCACAAGTATTTAGTCCAGCTATGACACCACTCTTTGTACATGTACTATGAAAAGCACTTCCTCTAAGAGGCAGCAGACTCCCAACCAGTAATATCAGTTAAAAAAAAATAAAATCACAACTAGACTTTCAATATTATTACCAAGATTATTTCCCCTCTCCCATCTTCTCTGGGCTTGGAACAGGTCCAATGCACCTTGAGAGAGATCACTGGTGGTTTTGCTGCTAAGAACAAAGAGTTTGCCTGGCAGTGGTGGTACATACCTTTAATCCCAGCACTTGGGAGGCAGAGGCAGGCAGATTTCTGTGTTAGAAGCCAGCCTGGTGTACAGAGTCAGTTCTAGGACAGCCAGAACTGCACAGAGAAACCCTGTCTCAAAAACAAACAAACAAACAAACAAACAAGCAAACAAAAAATAACAAAGAGTTCCTACCATTAATATTAGTGTATGGAAAACAGAAGGAAGAATTGTACCATTCCTAAAACAGAAATAAGATATTCTGATATTTTTTCAATTTTTTATTAGATATTTACTTCATTTATATTTCAAATGCTATCCCGAAAGTCCCCTATTCCCCCCCCCCGACCCTGCTCCCCTACAAACCCACTCCCACTTCTTGGTCCTGGTGTTCCCCTGTACTGGGGCATATAAAGTTTACAAAACCAAGGGGCCTCTCTTCCCAATGATGGGCGAGTAGAACATCTTCTACTTCATATGCAGCTAGAGACATGAGTCCTGGGAGTACTGGTTAGTTCATATTGTTGTTCCACCTATAGGGTTGCAGACCCCTTCAGCTCCTTGGGTACTTTCTCTAGCTCCTCCATTGGGGGCCCTGTGTTCCATCCAATAGATGACAATGAAATCCACTTCTGTATTTTCCAGGTACTGGCATAGCCTCACAAGAGACAGCTATATCAGGGTCCCTTCAGCAAAATCTTGCTGGCATATGCAATAGTGTCTGCGTTTGGTGGCAGGTTATAGGATGAATCCCCAAGTGGGGCAGTCATTGGATGGTCATCCTTTCATCTCAGCTCCAAACTTTGTCTCTGTAACTTCTTCCATGGGTATTCTGTTTCCTATTCTAAGTACGAATGAAGTATCCACACGTTGGTCTTCCTTCTTGATTTTCTTGTGTTTTGCAAATTGTATCTTGGGTATTCTAAGTTTCTGGGCTAATATCTACTTATCAGTGAGTACATATCATGTTAGTTCTTTTGTGATTGGGTTACCTCACTCAGGATGATATCCTCCCAATCCATCCATTTGCCTAGGAATTTCATAAACATTGTTTTTAATAGCTGAGTAGTACTCCATTGTGTAAATGTACCACATATTCTGTATCCATTCCTCTGTTGAGGGACATTGTGGTTCTTTCCAGCTTCTGGCTATTATAAATAAGGCTGCTATGAATATAGTGGAGCTTATGTCCTTATTACCAGTTGGGACATCTTCTGGGTATATGCCCAGGAGAGGTATTGCTGAATCTTCCATTAGTACTATGTCCAATTTTCTGAGGAACCGCCTAAACAGAACAGCAATGGTTTGTCCTGTAAGATCAAGAATTGACAAATGGGACCTCATAAAATTGCAAAGCTTCTGTAAGGCAAAAGATACTGTCAATAAGACAAAAAGGCCAGCAATTGATTGGGAAAGCATTTTTACCAATCCTAAATCTGATAGGAGACTAATAACCAATATATACAAAAAGCTCAAGAAGCTGGACTCCATAAAATCAAATAACCTATTAAAAATGGCGTACAGAGCTAAACAAAGAATTCTCAAGTGAGGAATGCCGAAGGGCTGAGAAGCATCTGGAAAAAATGTTCAACATCCTTAATCATCAGGGAAATGCAAATCAAAACAACCCTGAGATTCTGCCTCACACCAGTCAGAATGGCTAAGATCAAAAATTCAGGTGACAGCAGATGCTGGCGAAGATGTGGAGAAAGAGGAACACTCTTTCATTGTTGGTGGGATTGCAATCTGGAACAACCACTCTGGAAATCAGTCTGACAGTTCTTCAGGAGATGTACTGATCTTAAGGGAGAACAGAATGAAGCAAGGAACACCCCCTTGGTCTCTTTATATATCAGGGCAGGATTCTTCTGAGAGTGCTCCAATAAGACATGATGGTGATAAATCCAATTTAGACCCAAATATCACACTTTACTTTCCTCTGGTAATGTCCTGTAGCAAGTAAGGTTGTCATTCTTTGGGACTATTGTTCAGCAATAATTCTGAATAATCTGTATATATATGGATTCAGTGGTGTATTTCTCCTTTTGCATTTTATTTTAGTGCTAGGATTGCTTTCACCTTTCTTATGTATGGATAACCGCATTACACTTTCACGCTTCCCTTTGACACGATGAAGCACCACCGTATCTCACCATTTACTGTGCTTTAAAGGCCTGATGTCTGAGATGAGGCACAATATGTCAAAAGAATACAAATAGAATATCAATTGGCTGAGGTAGAACTTAATAATTAAAGTAGATGATTATAAGTTTTTGTCTAGAAATTTGCAATGAAAGAAAATACATATTCTTTTATTTTTTTATGCCGTTGCCATAGGTTACCACCAAATCTTTTACATTTTGGAAAATGTCAGACTGCTTTTACATCCAGGGTTTTCTAAGGAGATAAATTATAAGAAATGATCATGAAAATGATCATTTCCTAAAGAGATCCAGACATCACTAATGAATTACTCATAGAAGATTAGTCTGCTCACACTCTTTTGGTATGTCCACAACTGAGTTATCATCATGAGAGAGCTGCCTGTAAGAGAAGGGTTTTTTTTTTTTTCAAGGAGTAAACATTAGCTGTGATAAATGATTTTACTAGACAGCACAGACATTAATTTGCTTCTAACCCAGAAGCAGCAATTCTCCTGAGTGTCTGTGTCTGAATTTACCTAGGTTCTATGAAGCCACAGGACAGTGTCCCAGGGCAGCAGGTAATTTTTGGTAAGTTAAATAATTTCTTTTCTCACGATGGATAGGAAAAGAGGCTGTGCTATTGATTTAAACAAAACTAGACCTCATGATTTTTATTATAAAATTTAAAATAATTTAATATAATATTTTATACATTATTTCATATATGCATAATTTTTCCCTTTGAGTTCCTTTGACCTTTATCTTCTGTGGATGAGAGGTTTCTATTCTATACCTTATTCTTTTCTACCATGTTCAGTAAGTAAGTGGAGGATATTGGAGTTCTATTCGTGGAGAGTATGTTGTGTATTGTTAGCGGTTATTATAGCTTATAGCAAATTAGTCTACTCACCACTGTTTTGGTATGTCTACAAATGAGTTATCATCATGAGAGAGCTACCTGTGAGAGAGGAGTTTTTATGGCCAAGATTATAGTTTATAGCACAGGGACTAGAAATGTGTCTCAATGGTCAAGTTCTTGAATAGCTTTTAAAGAGGACCAAAGAACCTAAGTTCAGTTGCTAGCACCCAGGTAGGGTGGCACAGGACTTGCAAACTTTATATGCCCCAGTACAAGGGAACACCAGGGCTAAGAAGTGGGAGTGGGTGGGTAGGGAAGCAGGGCAGGGGGAGGGTATAGGGAAAGTTTGGAATAGTGTTTGAAATGTAAATAAAGTAAATATCTAATAAAAAAAGGAAAAAAGAAGAAGAAAGCTCTCCTTAACCACATAGGTACTGTACTCATGTGCATAAAACCACAACTATGCATACAATTTAAAATGATAATAATATAATATTGCTTAAATTTATTTGTGGTTATGTGGAAAGGCTCTCAAAAGACAATATCAAGGTCGATTTCTGTTGACCTTTTGATTAGTTGCTATGAAAAACTAGCAGTAGGATTCCAAATAATGAGAAACCACATTTACTATGAATCCTCTATACAGAAAAGCAATCAACAACTCTCATGTAATGGCTAATGTATGATGATCTGTGGGATACATTTTGAGATTCAGTTAACTCATTGTTCTTCAGTGACACCCATCAGCCTATTCATGATTGCTTAGTTTAGGGTTCAGAACAGGATCATGTTTCTGGTTATAATTTTCTGTAATTTGGCAAAATCCAAACATTCTTTGACTGAAAAATAGGAACATTGGTATTTATGATATTGAAGGTTCTGTGACTTGAAAATATTCATGACATTTGGTAGTAGGGAGTCTGAAAGTTTTATTATAAAGTAAATGGCATCAGCTAGTATATTTGAGAGGGTTTCTAATGTAACAAACATCATGAATAAAAGCAACTGTGGAAGAATTCTTTGTCCAGAGATAATGGGGGTAGAGCAAGAACTGAAAGCAGCAACTGAAGCAGATACCATGAAAGAATGCTGCATAATAGTTTGCTTTTCATGGCTTTCATTTATGACAGGAGTAGCACACACCACAGTGGAGAATGTCCTCTCATATTCGCCATTAGTCAAGAAAATGCCACCATCAGATTAGTCGAGCACTTTCTCAATAGAGATTTCTCTTCCAAGATAATGACCTGTGTCAAGTTGACAAAGCAACAATATGAACTAACCATTACCCCACAGAGCTGTGTCGCTATTTGCATATGTAGGAGAGGATGGCCTAGTCGGCCATCAATGGGAGAAGAGGCCCTTGGTACTGCAAAGATCATATGCCCTAGTACAGGGGAATGCCAGGGCCAGGAAGCAGGAGTGGGTGGGTAGGGGAGCAGGGCAGAGGAGGGTATAGAGGACTTTGGGGATAGCATTTGAAATATAAATGAAGAAAATATCTAATAAAATATTGCCTTAAAAATGAAAGAAACTCACCAGGATAGTCAGAGATGTTTCTACTTTCAGGAAAGAAGGGTTGAAATCCCAGGGAGTCAATGGATTTCCAGTCTGCTTTAACTCTCTTCTTTGGTATGCAGGAGAATATGAGGTGATTCATGACCTTGGTGAGAAAGGTAAGGTATGGGAGGATGAGTGTAGGAGGGTGTAGGATGATCAAGAGTGTAGCTGATTTTATTTTATTTTATTTTATTTTATTTTATTTTATTTTATTTTATTTTATTTTATTTTATTATTTGTCCCCAATTTCTGGTACAGACATTCAGGTCTTTGAGGGTTACTGGACGAGAAAATTTTTCTCTGTTGTGCTGATGTGAACATAGAGGCCTGACCTGCATTAGTTCAAGATAATGAAAAATACACAGCCACTAGAAAGTACAAGTGTGGGATTTGAGGGCGCCTTGTAGGTGCCATACAATTTAAGAATAGAGAAGAAAGGAGACTAAATTATATTATATGGCCAAAGATTTAACCTGTTATGGCAACATAATGGCTCTATAAAAACTGGCAGAAAATCTTGATGCTTCCTGCTTGATGAACTCATTTACCTGTTAGGAAATGTGTCTGCCTGAGGAGGGTGATGTTTCGATTGCCAATGGAAGATGGCTCATACCTCTGAATTTGCGATCCTCTATGATCTCACCCTCCATTATAAAATAGAGCCTTAAATATATTTTCAATGAAGTTTATGAGCTCAAATTTTCCAATATGCAAAAGACTATTTCTACTAAATACAAAGAAGATAGTCACAGGGTATTTAGCATTGAGCTTATGTTTAATAACTACATTTAGTATGATAATATTTGATCTGGAATCAGAGCATAAAGGAAGAAATATCAGAACTCTAATAACAGTTTTTGATGAAATATAGATAGAGTCAGTCCCCTTGAACATAAGCGTCTTTCTTTTTTTTTTTTTTTTTTAGATTTTTATAACTATTTACTCAATTGTAATATACCAGTGTGTATAGGCAACATAAACAGAGAGAGAAGGAGAGGGCTGGAGGGAAGAAATGGAGGGAGAAGGAGGAAGGGAGGAAGAGAGAGAGAGAGAGAGAGAGAGAGAGAGAGAGAGAGAGAGAGAGAGATTATTGAAGTAGAAGTTATTGTTTTCCGTGTAGAGAAATCATGGCTTTAAAATCTCTTGATTCTTAAAATGTCACATGAATCAGTAGTTCATTGCTTCCAATATAGTTTCCAACCTCCTTCCGATGGGGATTATAGGCTACACACACACACACACACACACACACACACACACACCTTTCTCTGCTCTTAAGATATCCTTCCTAAATGCAAATTATTATATTTGTTTGACCTAGAAGGAGACCTGAAATGTTCCAAAATACATAAAATGATTGTGAATTTCAGGCATGTTGGACAGTGTTAAAAGGAGAACTCTCTCTCTCTCTCTCTCTCTCTCTCTCTCTCTCTCTCTCTCTCTCTCTCTCTCTCTCGCCTATTATCCCCATCAGGAAAAAGTCAAAAACTATACTAGAAACAATTCATGTGATTCGTGTGACATATTTTAAGAGAGAATCAAGAAATTTTAAAACCATGATTTCTCCACACAAAAAATCAGTAACTTCTACTTCAAAGTTGAAAGCAAGTGAACAAGAGTAGTTCAATGAGCCTTATATACTGTTGAGATCCCCATTATAAAATCAAAAGGGAAATTTGTTTAGAAAAATTTAGCTTAAAGTGACACAAAGTTCATAAGCATCTTTCTCATGTTCCTTCTGCCAGATTGAGTTCCTGCCATAATCAACAGGGAACTGTTGGACAACTCTAGTATTGGGGTAATGTTTTAATATGATTATTGTAGGTAAAAATAAAGCTTGGGAATTTAAAAAAACTTACTGTGCTGTCAGTTTTCACCATTAAGAGACTTGGTGATCTTATTACCATTCGGAACATCTTCTACATATATGCCTAGGAGAGATATTGCTGGATCCTCCAGTAGTACTGTGTCCAATTTTATGAGGAGCCACAAGACTGATTTTCAGAGTAGTTGTACAAGCTTGCAATCCCACCAACAATGGAGGAGTTTTCCTCTTTCTCCACATCCTCACCAGCATCTGCTGTCACATGAATTTTTGATCTTAGTCATTCTGACTGGTGTGAGGTGGAATCTCAGGGTTGTTTTGATTTCATTTCCCTGATGATTAAGAACACATGCTCCACTATGTTCATAGCAGCCTTATTTATAATAGCCAGAAGCTGGAAAGAACCCAGATGTCCCTCAACAGAGGAATGGATA